>NW_025399319.1:0-3436 GCF_016433145.1 Gracilinanus agilis
CGAGCCGGGGAGGCTCGCTTCTGGGCTTGCTCTGCTTTGTTTCTAGATTCCCGGAACCTGGGACTTCTGGAGGCTTGAAGAGTTCCAGGGGAGCGAAAGACGAGCCCCCGAAGCGAGCGAGCAAACAAGCCAGCCCCCCCCCCCCTTATCTTCTCCTTCGTGCCGTTATGGCCCGAGTGACTCCCTGGGAGCCGGGGAGGTGGGCTGCCCGAGCCGGAGGGGAAGGGAACAGGAAATCGATATTTGGCTTTTTCCTGGTATCATTCTTGTTGTGTGTGATCAGCTTCCTATGAATTAAAATGGAGAAGGAGTTGCTGCTTTTAGGCATTTCCCGGCTCGGGCTCCAGGCAGGGCAGGGCAGGGCCAGCTCTGGTTTTTCAAATCAGGGAAAGGTTACCTGATGGGGAAGGTGGGCCGAATCCTTCGGTCTCCCCCGGCCCCTCCGGCCCCTCCGGCCCCTTCTTCCCTGACTCTGCCTCCGGAGAAGGGTGGCCAGCCCGCTGTGAGGCTGCGGAACCCGGCACTGATCAGACGAGCCGAGACTGGCCACAAGTGGAGTTCACGCGCAACTTCTGTGGTCTTCGGTGGGCAGCAGACGCCGAAGGGCGCTGCTGGCTTCTCACAAACGCACTTGGGTTCCTAGCCAATGCCAGGAGCCCATGCTGAGGACCACAGCAGGGAGTGGATGTTGGAATTGCAGAATGCCACAGCTGGATGAGAGCTTAGAACACAGAAGGGAGAATGTCACAGTTGGAGGGGACCTCAGGACATAGAATATCACAGCTGGAAAAGAGCTTAGAACAGAGAATGCCACAGCTGCATGAGACCTTAGAACACAGAAGGGAGAATGTCACAGCTGGAAGGGAGCTTAGATCAGTTTTACAGCTGGACAGAATCTTAGAATACATATTAAACATAGAACTAGAACATCAGATCTGGAAAGGAACCTTAGAACGTAGAATGTCAAAACTAGAAGGGACCTTAGAAGAGAGAATGGCTTAACTTGGAAGCAAGTTGGTGGGAGAATTAGAACTATCATCCAGGTCACCTGCTTCTCAGTGCAGTGTAGTGCAACAGCTTTCATTCATTCATTTCATTCATTCATTCATTCATTCCTCCAGCAAATAACCGCTCAGGTCTTTTTGGTCCTTTTCTACCTGGTTTCTGTACCACTCTGGGAAACAGCAACTTGGGTCAGAGCTGTGTACTTTGCTCATGACAAAACCAGGCTCCCCTTCACACACTCTCAGTTCTAGTTGACTGGGCTGCTGCCTAGTTCCTGTATACCACATTCCACTTACCATCTCTGCTCCTTTGCCTCTGCTGCTGCCCTTCTCCCTCCTTATGGCTCTGCCCTGGGGGAAAGATCCTGAGCTTCCTGGAAAGTCACCTCCAACGGGAGGGAGTCTCTCCTGACTCTTCCCAATTTGGAGCGCCCTACATGTGTGTGCACGTGTGGGTGTGTGTGTGTGTGTACGTACACTCAGATATATATCGTCTAGATCTAAGATACAAGATAGCCGAGCATATATAATAAGATATATATCAGATATGTATAAGATGCAGACTTAGATCTCATCACACGTCAGCTGTATATGCTCAGCTAGATGTGCTCTATGGTCAGCTATATCTAATAAGACACATATCACATATGTGAGAGGTGTGGTCAGGTAGAAGATAGTCAGATAGAATAATATACACAGTATGTAGTCAGCTGTGTATAGTGAGATCTCTGTCAGACGTGCCGGGGACGAGGTCATCAGCTAGGTAGGTATGTGTAATAAGACAGATATCACATAGACGTGAATGTCTAAGGTAGATGGTCCTCTGTGCTGCCTAGTCAGACGTCCATGATGTAGCCAGATCTGGAACCTGGATTGTTCTGGCAGGCGATGTAGCATCAGATAGCCATGTACCTGCACTGATGTCTGTGTGCACTGGCAGCTTGGGGAGGGCAGGGAGCGCTTGCTTTGGGCTTCATTCCTAGGTTGTTGGATGGGTTTATCGTGCCATGGGGTGGGGGTGGGGGGGGCAGCCTTCAGCTCTCTATTGCTTGGCTAATATTTTAATATCGGCGTTCCCAGTGCTCCCCCCCCATTGTTAAATGGGCCACAGGGCATCCCCTGGGTGAAGGGTCCTGAGTTGAAGGCCTCTTGGGGAGTGAGGGAGTGGGCCAGGGGGGTGAGGAGCTCCTCAGTCCTACGGGCCCCATTCCGGGGGCTCCCCGGCTCTCCAGAACCCTGGGAGCAGCGGCACTCGGGCCCTCTCTCCGCACTTAGCCCAGATGTTCTGTCCCTGTACAGATTATTACTCAGCATATTTTTAAAGAGGAAAATTCATTTCTGTAGTAGCTCCCGAGCCTGTGAAATTGCCCTGAATGAATGTGTGCTGAATAAACTCTGGTGCAGGAGGTGGCTGGCCCAGCCCGCCTGAGAAACAGTTCCGCAAATGTTTGGGGCCTGTCTGGCCTCAGTTATTCTCATGGAAAGAGGCCTTGATGGCTCATTTGGCCCTTATTTGTATGTATGCATGCGAGCTCGGTTTCCGCTGAGGTCCCGTCTACTTTGCCTGTCTTTTGTTGACTTGGTTTTCCATATAGGTTTTTGTGTGTGTGTGGCCTGGGCCAACTTCATGACTGGAGTCTGTAATAGGCTGATGCTGGAGGTGTGGGATCATCCTAGAACCCTAGATCTAATGCGGGGAGGGACCTGGGAGGCCGTCCTGGCTGGCTCTCTCAGTTTTTAAAGATGGGGAAACTGAGGCCCAGGGAGGGGAAGTGACTTGTCTGAGCATGGGGTTGATGAAGGTGATAGCTCAAAAGGTTGATTTCCCTCACAACAGCCCCAGGAGACAGGGATTTCCAAAGATAATTATTCCCATTTTACAGAAGAAACAAATTTGCAGAGAAGTGACTTGACTAAGGTCACACAGGTACTAAGTTACAAAGCTAGGACATGAGCCTAGAACCAATGGCTTTGAGTCCAGTGATCTTAGCACTTTTCCAGCTACTAACTCCTTAAAACAAACTACCTATGACTAAATGTGACTAGTCCTTCATGATTTCTTTTATGTTTTTAACCAATAAAGTAAAAAATGACAGTACTTGTCAGTATCTGACATAAATCAAGATGAGAACTTCATCTTTGGAGCCCCCCTCCCCCAGTTCACTTCCATATTTATACAGAGTTATTCATTATCCTTTACCCATATTCACTTCTTTCATTTATCAACTACACATTCAAATAGTTGTATGAATGTTAAACATCAGCTCCTGACAAAAAAGGGCCCACACCTTGTCTTTCTCTGAATTTAAATAAAAGAGCCACAGGAAGGCATCTAGCACCTTGGATGGAGCCCTTATAAAGGCATTACAGAAAACCATAGACAAGAACCACACTCTCTACCTCCCTCCTTCCCTTCCTTCCTTCTCCTTCCC
>NW_025399320.1:0-2757 GCF_016433145.1 Gracilinanus agilis
AGAAAGAAAGAAAGAGAGAAAGAAAGAAAGAAAGGAAGAAAGAAAGAAAGAAAGAAAGAAAGAAAGAAAGAAAGAGAAAGAAAGAAAGAAGGAGGGAGGAATGAAGGAATGAAGGAATGAAGAAAGAACTGATTAGTGTTACTTAGTATTTAAAAGTTTATTATATTTACAGAATTGTTGTTATTATTGTATAAATTGTTCTGATTTTGCTCACTACATTGGTTCCTACAAGTCTTCCTAGGTTTTTCTGAAATCATCTCCTTCATTTCTTATAGCAAAATAGTACTCAGTCACATTCACATACCATAAGGTGTTCAGTAATTCCTCAAATGTTGAGCATCTCTTTAGCTTCTAATTCTTTGCCTCCACAAAAAAAAAACTTCATAAACATATTTGTACACAAAGGTTTTTTTCCTCCTTTGATCTATTTGGAATAACAACCTACTAGCAGTATCACTGGGCCAAAGGGTATGCACAGTTTAAGCTTTTTCAGCATACCTCTAAATTGCTTTCCACAATGATTGGAACAGGTCACACCAGTGCCTAAATATATCTGAGTTCCTACAGCCCCTTCAGCATTTGTCGTTTTCCTATCTTGTTAAATTAGGTGATCTGATTGATAGGTATGAGGTGGCATAGGAGAGATGTTTTAATCTGCATTTCTTTAATTATTAGTGATTTAGATCATTTTTTCATATAGTTATCAATGGCTTGGATTTCTTTGACTGAAAAATGCCTATTCAAATCTTTTGAGCATTTGTTAATCAGGAAATGTCTCTCATTCATATGAATTTGATTCAGCTCCCTATGTATTTTAGAAATGAGACCTTGATCAGAGAAACTTGCTAAAAAGATTTTCCTCATTTCCAGCTTTTATTCTAATTTTAGTTACATTGAGTTTTTAAACCCTTATCTTCTGTCTTAGAATAAATACTAAATATTGGTTTCAAGGCAGAAGAGTGGTAAAGGTTAGGCAATGGAGTGGGGTAGAGTTAAGTGACTTGCCCAGGGTCACATAGTTAGAAAGTGGCTAAGGTCAGATTAAAACCCAAAGACCTCCCATCTCTAGTTATGGCTTTCAATCCACTGACTGCTCACCTTTTTAAAAACCCTTTCCTTCAGTCTTAGAGTTGATGCCAAGGCAGAAAAATGGTAAGGGCTAAGCAAGTGGCTTGCCCAAAGTCACATAGCTAAAGAAATGTCTGAGGTCAGATTTGAACCCAGAACCTCCCAATTACAGACCTGGACAGGAGAATATTAAACACACTTCTTCTTACCTCATACCACCAAGGAAGAACTGAAAGCAGATAGATTCCCAGTGCCATCTCTGAAGGTAGCTGCACACAGAACCTGAAGCTTGGAATAGTGTTTCCTTCACCACAGTTACCAAACCCAATTTAATGTTGTTTTTTTAACTAAAAGAAATGAAAAAGGCAGACAAATGAGCAAACAAAAAAAGAAACAACATGGAAAGTTATTCTGGTGGCAGGGTAGACTCAAACTCAGAAGAAGACAACAAAGTCAATATCCAGAGCCTCCAAGAAAAATAGCAATTGCTCTCAAGCCCAAAAAGAATTAATGGAGGAGCTCAAAAAGGAATTTAAAAATCAAATAAGAGAGGTAGAAGAAAAATTAGGAAAAGAAAATGAGAGTGATACAGAGAAGTCATAAAAAAAAGAGTCAACCACAGCTTGGCAAAGAAGGCACAAAAAATACTAAAGAAATTAATACCTCAAAAAAAATTGGTCGAAGAGGCACAAAAATCCAAAGAAGAAAAGGACTTGTTAAAAATCAGAATTAGCTAAATGGAAAAAGATATACAAAAATGCACTGAAGAGAAAAACTTCTTGAAAGACAGTATTGGCCTTTTGGAAAAAAGAGGTACAAAAATTCACTGTGGAAAAGAACTCTTTACAAAGTAGAATTGGTTAAATAGAAAAGGAGATAGAAAAGTTCACGCAAGAAAATCGTATCTTAAAAATTAGAATTGGGAAAATGGGAGCTAATGAGACATCAAGAAACATTCAAACAAAGTCAAAAGAATGAAAAAAAAATAGACCAAAAATGTAAAATATCTCATTGGGAAAATATCTGACCTGGAAAATAAATCCAGGAGAGATATTTTAAGAATTATTGCACTACCTAAAACCCATGATCAAAAAAAAAGAGATTAGACATCATCTTTTAAGAAATCATTAAAGGAGCTGTGAGCTCTTTCACCCAGCATGCACTTGCCTCCCCCACTGCCTCCAGGTGCTGTGGCACCACCTTCTCACTCTTAAAGGTTTAAACTTGCCACTTCAAAGTTCACCATGGATTATGATATTGCTGTGCTAGTTGTTGACAATGGAATGGGTATGTGCAAAGCTGGCTTTGCAGGAGATGAAGCCCCTCAGGTCATCTTCCCTTCCATCGTAGAGTGCCCCAGACATCAGGGTGTGATGGTGCATATGGGCTAGAAAGACAGCTATGTGGGGGATGAGGCCCAGAGCAAGAGAGGTATTCTCACCCTGAAGTACCCCACTGAACATGGTATTGTCACCAACTGGGATGTATCTTCCGCTTTAATGTTTGTTCCTTTTTTTTTTAATTATTAGCCTTAACAAATGGCTCCCTAAATTCTCTCCCTGCCCCCAACATATGTGTGAATGAAGATTTTAACAGTCTCCCTGAGAGTTTAATGAGATTGGTGACAGTACTTGGGGAAAGGGGAGGAACTTTACCTGTACACTGACTTAAGGCCAGTTCAAATAAAAG
>NW_025399321.1:0-2906 GCF_016433145.1 Gracilinanus agilis
TATATATAATGGCTAAGAGCACAGAGAAGTTGAGACTTGCTTCAGGTCATGTAGCCTTTATGTGTCAGGAATGGGTTTGGAAGCCAGTTCTTTGCAACTCTCTATTCACTAATCTACCCTCTCTGATCCCCAATTTATAGAAGGAGAATTCTTTTTTTTTTACATAACTCATGGTTTTACTTTCCCCTTCACCCCCTCAACCCCCCCCACCCCCTCCACTGTAGCTAATTCGCATTTCCACCAGTTTTATTATGTGTGGTCAGTCAAGACTTATTTACACATTATTGATAGTTACATGGGTGTGGCCTTTTCAGGTCTACATCCCCAATCATGTCCTCATCAACCCAAGTGTCCACGCAGTTGTTTTTCTTCTGTGTTTCTACTCCTGTAGTTTTTTCTCTGAATGTGGGTAGCGTTCTTTTCCATAAGTCCCTCAGAATTGTCTTGGATCATTGCATTGCTGCTATTACAGACGTCCATTACATTTGATTTTACCACAGTATATCAGTCTCTGTGAACAATGTTCTTCTGGCTCTGCTCCTTTAACTCTGCATCAATTCCTGGAGGTCTTTCCAGTTCACCTGGAATTCCTCCAGTTTATTATTCCTTTCAGCACAATAGTATTCCATCACCAACATATACCACAATTTGTTCAGCCATTCCCCAATTGAAGGGCATACCCTTGCTTTCCAGGGAGAATTCTTACTCATATTTTCATTCAGTTATCTTCATTCAATCTTTGCAGACTCCATTTGGGATTTTCTTGGCAAAGATGGTGGAGTGGTCTACCATTTCCTCCGCCAGCTCATTTTGCCAATAAGGAAACTGAGGCAGTGTTAAATTATTACCCAAGGTCACAACACCATTAAGTGACTGAGGTCAAATTTGAATGCAGAAAGATGAGTCTTCCTGACTTCCACACCCAGCATGCTATGCACCACTTATCTGTCCTATTCCCATTTTACAGATGGGAAAATTAAGTCCCAGAAAGGGTGAGTGATTTATTTGTGCATGGGCACACAGCTAGAAATGATCGTGAATTTAAAGTCTAACATTATTTTCCTATTTATTATTATTTAGTCCTAACCCAAAAGAATTAACATGTCAGTAAAGAAAGCAAGTAATTCTGATCTGTAATAAATTATCCATCCTTGTCATCTTCCCAGTAAAATTAAGTTTTCTAAGGAATTAAAAATATTATACCATATGCAACTATAAAATTATAAAAAAATTAGAAATGATCATGTACTAGGACTAAGAATTATAGAATCTCTGAAAGGTAAGAATCCTCAAAGGCTTTCTAGTTGAATCCATATCTGAGAATTCACAAATACTCACACAGGATCACAGACTTAGAGCTGGAAAAGATCTTTGAAGTCATCTAAACCAATCTTTGCATATTTTTGGTCCCAGTTCTTCCCACTCCAAGTCCAGAGGCAATTAATAATGGAGAAGAGCTAGAATTTATATAGTGCCTACTGTGTACCAGGCACATGTTTTTGCTTTAATGCTTTACAAAATGACCTTTATTTATTGATCCTCACAACAATGCTGGGAGGTAAGAGCAATTATTATCCCTACTTTACAGTTGAGGAAACTGAGGCAAGCTTTTAACCTGAAAAGCCACTTTTGAGGGGAAGCTTGTCCTCCCAACAAATTGTGACTGGAATTTGAAAGAAGACAGAGTGAGGCATGGGGCACCAGACCCCAAGGGGAGAGGAAGGAAAACTGAATTCATGGATGATCTGCCTGAACCCAGCATTCCTGTTACCATGAGGGGATCAAGGTCTGGCAGGTAGCATCCCTGATCATGGAGGCAAGCAGCGGCTGCTCAGGGTACTCTCATTTCTTCTCACCTGGATGCTTTACCTTTCAGACTCCAGGCCAGGCCAGGCCAAAGCAGGCAGGGCTCACGAAACAAGGCAAACAAAAGCAGGGCATCTGGTTTCTGGCTGCTTTCACAAATCAACACAGACACCCCTCCCCTCTCCACTGCAGCCTTTTTGGAGGGGCTCCCAGGCCTTCCTGCTGTGACTGAGGCCTTGGAGATAAAGAAGCAGATTGTCTGAGCTGGGGAGGCCCCTTTGTGCAGAGCAGCAGGAGGCCCAGACAGGGGAGGTCAGATCCAGCCTTGAGCAGGCCAGGTATGAAGGACCCCAGCTGGCCCTGCTCTAGTGGCAGCAATTGGGCTCTTAATGGATTCAGAGACCAAACCTAGCCCAGACTCTTTGAATACTGAATGATCATCGTCTCACCCTCCCTCCTCCATTTTCCCTTTTTCTTTTAACTTGGCTGTATTACTCAGACATGCCTGCTGGATTGCCTCACACTGTTGTTACCTCTTTAAAAGAACATGAGGAAGAGAGAAGGGGCTTCCCCTGTCCCTGCGAGATCTGGAGATTCCCTGCCCACCTCATCTTTGTCACTGTTAGCTTGGCCATTTGTGTCTTTGGCCTTTGTTTGTCAGCAAGAAGGGTAACCCCTGACTTCCCTTAACTGTTACTGAGTCAAGATTCCTAGAATCTGTAGGCCTTGACAATAGAAAACATGAAGACTGAACCCCAGAAAACAAAGTATGATAACATAAGAGAGGGAGAGACTGAGACAAAGGGAGACACGGAGAGACAGAGACAATGAAAAGAAAAGACAGAGAGAGGAAAGGGAGGGAGAGAAAAGAGAGGGAGACAGAGAAGAGGGGAGAGAGAGGAAGAGAAAGACAGAAAGAGAAGTGTGAGAGAGGAGAGGAGAAAGAAAAGAGGAGAGAAAGAGAAGAGAGAAGGTGGGAGAGAAAGAGGAAATGAGTGAGACAGAGACAGAGGAGAGGAGAGAGAAAGGGAGGAGATTAGAGAAGAGATGCGATACAGAAAGAGGAAAAAAGGAGAGAGAAAGAGGAGAAAAGGAGAGAA
>NW_025399322.1:0-7760 GCF_016433145.1 Gracilinanus agilis
TATATATATATATATATATATATATACACACATTTTATCCTATACAGTTTGTCATTGTTCCCACTATGTAAACTTCTTCTAGTTACGCTGTTGATAATAAAAATGTTTAATATTTGCCAATATCTTCTTTTCTTCTAGGGATACAAACCAATTGACCTTATTGGGTCCCTTAATTACCTTTTGGTGATTCTCTTGAGTTCAGTGTTTGGGCAGCAAACTCTCTGTTTAAGTCTGATTTTTTCTTTATGAATGCTTGGAAGTCCTCAATTTTATTGAATTACCATACTTTTCCCTGCAAAAATATAGTCAGTTTCGCTGGATAGTTGATTCTTGGTTGTAGACCCAGTTCTCTTGCTTTCTGGAATATTATGTTCCATGCCTTCTAGTCCTTCAATGTAGATGCAAACAGATCCTGTGTTATCCTAACTGTGGTTCCCTGATATCTGAATGACTTCTTTTAAGCAGCTTGTAATATCTTTTCCTTAGTCTGGTAGTCTTTGAATTTGGCTATAATATTCCTAGAAGTTGTCAGTTGTGGATTAAATGTAGGAGTTGGTCTGTGGATTCTTTCAATTTCCACTTTTCCCTCTTGTTTGAGAATGTCAGGGCAGTTTTCTTGGGTAATTTCTTGTAGGATGATATCTAAACTTTATCTTTTTTCATGACGTTCTGGTAAACCAATAATTCTTAAATTGTCTCTTCTAGCTCTGTTCTCCAGATTTTTAGTTGAATCAATGAGGTGTTTCATATTCTCCTCAAATTTTTCATTTTTTAAAATTTTCTTTTATATATTCTTGCTACCTTGTGAAGTCATTTGCTTCTATTTGTTGAGTTCTGTTTTTTAAAGACTGAATTTCATCCCTGGCTTTTTGGTCATCCTTCTCCTTCTGGTCTAATTTTATTTTGCCTTCTTTGCTTCATTTTCAAGCTGGTTAATTCTGGCTTTTAAGACTTTATTTTCTTATTTTATTTCATGTATTTCCTTTTTCAATTTGTCTTCCAACCTCTCTTGATTACTTTTTGAGTTCCTGAAGTTCTTGAGTTAATTGAATTTTGAGATCTTCCAAAGCCTGCCCCCAATTCACTAGAACTTCTTCCTCTTCTTCTATTTCATTTGCTCTCTTTTCACTTCCTTGAAAGAAGCTGTCAATTGTAATTTCTTTTCTCTTTTTCTGTTGTTTACTGATATTTTTTCCTTTTCTGTTCTGCTAGTTTAAGCAGATGGATTTAATGAGCTTTGATAAAAGATCTTCCCTGTAGTGCAAATAGGGTGCATATCAGCCCTGCAAAGCCTTACTGCAGAGTTGAAAAAGGGTTTGGAATCCTGAGGTTAGACAGTTGACGCTGGGACTTAATGAGAGTGGGAGGGTCAACTGAGCTCTGTTTCTTAGACTGAAAATATGGCCTATATTCTATAGCTTTTCTCTTAAAATTGGTTAGCTTAACTATTTCCTTTAGATCTCCCTAACCTCTCTTTTTCCCAATCATCATTTTCCCTTCCTAAATTTCTTGGGGTTTTGAAAGGAGGGTGGTTTTGGGGTTAGCTTTCAAACTTGGTAGACATAGTTTCCCTGTAGTCAAATAAAGCTTGCCCTTGTTACAAATTATCTCTTGAATCATTGTATCCAACTTTCCTAATCCTATAGGCTACAAAACCCCTTGGGGTGAGCTAGGCAGACCTTATCTCAATCTCACATTCCTGTCTCCCTTCCCTACCTGAAGCTTTTTCTAGGTGGCTGTTAGAGTTAACTTGTACCCCTCCATCCCTTCCAATCAACCCTAAAATCAATAAATCCAGTTTGTCAAGTAATCAAACCTTTGGCTAGTTCATTAGTTGATTGATAAGAGAGAGGGAGAAGGGGAGGAAGGAATAACATTGTTCCTGGGTCGTGAAGGGAATTGGAGGTGTCCATTTTGGAAGAAGTGCAATCTCAATACTTCCTCTGAGCTATTCCTTTGTGAACCTGAGAAACAGACTAGAAGCCCTCTAGTCAGTTTCAAGCCATTCTTGGCTGGCCCTAACCTTTGTCTGTAGAAGTGCCCTTCCTACATAAAGGGCTCAGTCTGTTTCCCCTTAGTGTCTTTGTTTCAAACCTGTGACCCAGACTGTGTCTCTCAGGCTGTAGCTGTCTGCCCTTACAACTCTTTATACCTCCGTGTTTATATTCCCTAAACTTATTCATTCCCTTACTTCTCCTACCACCTCAATCTCCACCTTCACTATTGTACTCTCCTTATTTACTTACTGCCTTAGGGATCCACAAATCTCTATCCACAGTGCCTTATCCCTATTCACATTACCTTTAGTCCTTTACCTGTCTTATCCCCTATTGCAACTTTACCTTGCCTTAATCTCCCTATTACCTCTAGCCTATTCCCATATTACAACCACCTTATTACCCTATTATCTTAATCCCCTTGTTACATCTCTGCCTATATTCCCATATTACATCCCTCAGCTGGCAATGGAAGTTTGTAGTTACTTTCTCTGCAGTCTCTGCAAAGGGAGGGGTGTTGGAGTTTCCCTCCTCTCTGAAGACTTCTTATCTGTCCAATTGATGGGATTAAGCTTGTATTGATTGGATTAGGCTGTATTGCTTAATGTGCCCTGAGGTTAAAACCTGGAGAGGAAAAAAAAGAAAAAAAAGAAGTGGTGGGACAAAATGGAGTGTTTTCACTGAGCTGTTTAACAGTAGGGCCCTCCTGCTCTCTCCTGCTGTTTGATCTGGTTTTCTTTCCTCTTGAAGCTCTTTGTTCTCTATCTCTGTGTGATAAAGCCAGGTGGTCTGAGGTTTGGTTCCATCTAAGCCACCATCTTCCAAGCATGTTTGCTGTGTTTCTCTGGCTTTCTCCTCTAGTCACCAACCTGGTGGATTCCTGTGTTCAACTCCCCAAGTCCTGTGCCAGCAAGGTCTTCTCTCCAAGCCAGTATGCCCATCCACCCTGAGATTTTAGGGGTTGCTGGAGACTCCACACAGCATGTGGGGTAGGGGTCCCAGGATTTTCCTTCTATACCCTCAGACAATTCAAGCCTTTTTCTTGGTGTACTTCTTTAGCTGTCCAGCAGTAGGATCCCCCTGCTTTGTCCCGTCGTTAGATTTGGTCCTCTTTCTTCTCAAAGCACATTGTTTTCTATCTAGGTGTGGAAGGGTGAGGATGTATTAAGATTTGCTCTGTCTAAGACACCATCTTGAAATGTTATTTATCTTCAAGGTTAGGTGATGATTTTGAAAGAGAAGGTTTTCATTTTGTGTGCCATCACTTATACATGTAACCCTTCATTTAAATTCAAAATTGACATTACATATTATTTATGGTATATAACTTTATTGCTAAACTTAATTGCTATTTTTTTACTTTACTTAATCATCATCATTTTCTTCATTGAATTTTGGCTGTTTTGCCACACTTTCCTCAATTTTACTTAGAGGCCATTTCAACCAAACTTTTCCATGGAAATTTGTTTCTTTTTCCCTTTCACATTCTTGATAATGTGTGAAGCATTTGTTACACAGCTCCCATAAATGACTTTTGCAAATTTTTCTGGGTGTGTCTTTTCAATTAACTGTTTAATTTTTCCCCAAATCCTCAACATTTCCTTAATCTTACTTATACTGATTACCTCATCCACTTTGGGGTCCTCACCACTAATTTCCTACAAAATCTCTGTATGCTGCTGCTGCTGTAACTCCATTTTCCTCCATCATCAGGACCCATGGTTAAAAGTTAAGAAATTTTCCCCCAAAAAACTGATAAGAAAGACAAAAATAAAGAAGAAAACAAAAGCAATTCAATACAGATCCTCATAAGACCAGATAAATACTAAACTTAATGAGACAGCCACATGTAACTTGTTAAACCAAATGTTTGGCAGGCTATTTAGTGGGGGTTGACAGAAGCTCACAGAAGTGATTCAAATAGTGGCTAGTGACTTAAAGGAAAAAATCTGAATCCTGACTGTTTATATCTCAAATTGCTTGTGAT
Organism: Gracilinanus agilis; assembly: GCF_016433145.1. Classification (NCBI taxonomy): domain Eukaryota; kingdom Metazoa; phylum Chordata; class Mammalia; order Didelphimorphia; family Didelphidae; genus Gracilinanus; species Gracilinanus agilis. The sequence goes on from NW_025399322.1 coordinate 3,985, forward strand.
TTAAGGAGTTTGTTTATCAAGGTACCACTGTACTTTTGATTAAAAGACTTTTAGGTGCTATTGAAAACTAAGATGCAAAAGAAATGCTTCCTGAATCAGACTCTTCCCACTCTGGACATGTGACATTAGGGAGTAGGAAAGGAATAAGCATTTAATGAGCACCAACTATATGCCAGGCACTGTTATAAACACTTAACATATCTTTTTTTTTTTAAAAAAGCTACATAATAATTCTTGAAGGTGAGTGCTATTAATAGTCCCATTTTATAGAAGAAGAAACCGATACCTATAGAGAGCAGTGTCTTGTCCAGGGACACATAGCTAGTAAGGGTCTAAAGCTGGTTTTGAACTCAAGCCTTCCTGACCACAAGCCCAGAACATTAGCTATGATGTTACTTATCTGTTAGATGACAGACTCAGAAATATAATTGTTTTTATATCAAGACAAGGACAATAAAACTCTGTCTTAAATGATCCTCTGTTAGTAGCTTTTTGGGGGAGGAGAATATTTCTCTGGGTTTCCTCTGTATTCTAATTCTTCCCAATGAAAATTTCATGAATTCCTCAGCATCTCCAATTTACTCACCTTTGGATTTATTTCTTATTCCATCTAAAATATTGCTTCTTTTTTTTGTAGATTTAGGTCTGGCAAATGTAAAAACCAGAGTATGCACAATTATGTAGATAAAAGATGCCACTTCAGATGTAATTGTAAGATAAGATTTTGGAGAAAATTTGTTTTGATTATATATACGAAATGTTGGATAAATAAAATTTGCTACACCATGTAGATTGACAGGTGTGGCTTTCAAGGGTAGAAGTTCATGTCCTGGCTCAGTTCCCTCCCCACATCTCTCTCTCTCTGTCTGTCTGTCTCTGTCTCTCTGTCTGTCTCTGTCTATCTGTCTGTCTGTCTTTCTCTCTCTCTCTGTCTATCTGTCTGAGGGGCTGAGAAACTAGCAGCTTCATTTAAAACAGGGATTCTTAATCTCGTTTTTGTGTATCACAGACCTTTTCTGGCAATCTGGTGAAGAACTATGGACCCATTTCCAGAATAATCTTTATTTGCGAAAATGAAATACATAAGATTTCAAAAGAAAACAATTATATTGAAATATAATTATCGACATATTGAAAGAAGTCATAAACCGCAGACTAAAAACCCCAGGTCTAGGGTGAAATAAAGCCTATATAGTCCATGTTTTAGAATCACAATGCTGGCAAATATGATAAGAATTTACAATCAAACACATTTGAAACTTGCTGATAAAAAGAAAAAAAGTACTTTTATTCATGAAATTTTCTTATGTTTTATCCTCCCTATTGCCAAGAGGAATGACAAAAGTAATCTCACCTATTTATATTCAGAGACTAGACTAGCCCATTTCCACTATATTCAATTAGCCATAATGATGACTTCAGAATCCTCAAGTTGAATAATCCAATAGATATTGCTCACCTGAAGATTCTAAGAATAGCAAGTCTCTCCTCATCTTTATTGGCAAGATCTGGTTAATGGTTATTTCTTAAGTGGGACTGCAATGACAACTTCAAGTTTAATATATTTTGACATGACACAAGTGTGACTTACTCCACTGGGCTACTTGACTGTCTTTTTTGGCAACTAAATTGTTTCTAGCTTATGGGATAAGTTGATTTTGTTATGTTAGCTTATATTTCATTTATATAGTGTATCAGCTAAAGTCATGAAAGGGATACTGTGGCAGCAGAAGTGAACTGTAAGTGAATGTAAGATGTTAGCCGATAGGCTAATCTGATCTCTTAGACATGGCTACAATATAGTTCTCATTTCAATTGTTGCTAGAATAAGGTAATAGCCCTTATTCATTCTCAGATGGCCATTTTTCTCCTTTCTAGGGTCTCATTTTTTCATTTGCCTGTCTTATATTAATATGTACAATAGGATTAGAGCTCCCCATTCCATGAGATTGACTTTAGACATTGGCCACTATCATGAGTATTAATATAGGCACTAGAAGGAGCCCATGTTTTCTAAGAGAGAAAGAAGAGTAAAACAAACAGGATGATGTCGATAAGGATCAAGAAAATGAGGGGGAAGAATAATAATATCTCATTTAGAGAGAACAGCTATGGATCAGATAATCTTCTAACTACAGCTTTAATTCTGATGTAACTTGCGGCCCAGAATCACGAATGATTCTGGACCTAAATGGACTAGGTCTCATGCTAGGATTTGACCCCAAAGAACCAGTTGCTATTCCTTTAACTGGTTGATCCCAATTGGATTAACACAGGAAAGTCTCTTAAAAAAACAGGCATATTTCAGAATATCAAGCATCTTAAAGTGGGATGGATGGCAATCCCTCCAAAGTTTACCCTTGTATGCAGTATTCCATATTGGGAATATATTACGTCTTGGTTATGGGGCACCTTTTATTTCAATCCAGAGAAAATGCATGAGATGCTAAGAAGTGGAAGGAACATATTGGTAAATTCAGGAAGATGAAACATTTAAAAAGCCAGGCTGTCAGCTCCTACCTAATCCAATTTCCCAGAACAGAAGTGAACTTGGGGTTTTTAAGGAATTGACCCTCTGTCCCTTCAGTGAGGTGCTCTTTCCCTTGTTATAAATAGTCTTCCAAGATCAGCAGTACTATCTTGTGGTTCAGACTTCTTTGAAAGGAAAAATGAGTTGGAATTTGGTAAATGAGCAAACTCTTTCTCATGAAAACCAAACTTTCTAAGTAACTCATTAGCTTTGCTCTCCAAATCAGTGAAGTCAAAGACATTATATGGGTAATATATTCAGGTGGTACAGTAAATAAAGTTGGCCTTTGGTTACACAGTATCCCTTTCATGGCTTTAGTAGATGTACTATGGGAATAAAATAGAAATGAGAGTATTATTAGCATATGCTTCACATGGTGGTTGTGGGAATGAAATGAGACAATACATTTTATGTGCTTTCTAAATGTTAAAGTGATATAAAATACTAGCTATTAATAATTATTCTCATCATTATTATCAAAGAAACACACTTCATCAGGAAATTTCTCTCTAGAACATTTGGCCCATATGTTCAAACTCAGGAACTCTTTGGATTTGCCTTAAGGAAATTCTCTAAATTTGTATTGTCTAAATGTCACTTCTTTGCTAGATTCCAAGCTCTCTCTCTAACTAGAGAATAAAATTTCCTCCTCCTCCTCTGTTCAGAGATTGAGGATCTGATATATGTCCCTGACTGCTCAGACTCTATGTAAGCACATTTCCCACTGCTTTTCCTGTGTCATAACATCTGATCTTGGTGGGAGTGTAGGTGGGGAAGAGAAGAATCATCCCCATGTCCATTGCTGAACTTTGGAAAAAGGCAAAAAATATATCCACAAGAACCTTGAAAAGAGCATTAGTTCCTTTTTTGAATGGCGAGGGGTGGCTAATATCTTATTCAGCCATTCAAGAGGTCTTTGCATATCATCAGTGAACTCTAAACAACTACCCATCCCAAATGATCTCAATTTGTATGTGGGATTCTTCAAATTATTCAGGGAGTTCCCTAAACTATCTCCATTAAATTTATGATGCTGTAAGAGGAGAGAGGGTGATAAAAGAGAATGATTATATTAGAAAGTATGTCTTGCCTAATTAAATGAATGGACAAGTACAGACATGTTACAATAACCCAAGTTTCTTCAGGAGGGGACAATAATGGGACCTGAGGGGAGTTTCCCTTCTCAGCACTTCCAATAGAGTATATATATGAAATCTTGCAAAGGGACAGAGGATATATATATATA
>NW_025399323.1:0-2656 GCF_016433145.1 Gracilinanus agilis
CACTCATAAAACAGAAGCAAATACCAAGGGAGGGGGCCGGGGGGGGGTTGAAGGGGAAAGGGGAGCATGAATCATGTAACCATGTTAAGAATGAATATTAATAAATGTTAAAAAAAAAATAAAAAGAAAAGAGGGCACCCCAAATCCCTCTGCCCTTCAAAAAAAAAATGATTAAGAAATATTTATTTAAGCTCTACTCCATTGCTCTGATGGTAACTCTTTACCTGGAATTAGGTTGTTCTTTACCAAAGCTTTATGACCACTCCAACCCAAATTTTTTGGCAGTATTATTACAAGTGCCAGAATTAAAGAATGCTTTAAAGAATCAAGTTCTGTCTTATTTGATGCATCTGATCCCTAGAAGTAGAACCACACATTTTGTAGGGTTTTTTTTTCATTATTCAAAGTCTTTAGAATTCTGAGACAATTGATAACAAAGTTATCAAAAAAGTCAGGGATTCATGATGAAAAAAGAAACTGATGGGTTCTGTATGCAGACTAAAGCATATGATCATTCATTTTACTTTCTACATGGGTTTTTCTCTAGTTTAAGCAATACATATCTTCTTTCACTTTATGACAAACATGGAAATAAAAAGTTTTAATATGATAACACATGTAACACCCATATCACATTACCTGATGTCTTGTGTAATGCAGGATTGCTGCAAGAATCTCTTGCATTTGCAAAATCACCTGAAGCAATCCTGGAAGTTAGGGAAACAGAATGTTGACCCAGCCTGGCCCTGGTCTCACAGCAAAACCCGTTGGAGCTGGGACTATAAATATCCCTGGAGAACCAACTGTGGGGTTCTAATTTCCTTAACCTGACCCAGACATCCTGCTATCCCCTGCATCTCCACCTTGGGCCCTGGGAGGAGGGAAATTGGTGGGAGGAGAAAGTGGGAAATTAGTTTACTTAGGCAGGCAGGGACACTCCTGAACCAAGCCATTACCCTCATTTGTTAATCTGCTAGACCACCCTTCATCAGGGCAGTGAAATTTAACCCTGGCTGAGGGGCTGCTTCCCTCAGCCTGACCCTACCTTCTGGGACTCTCTGCCAACACTGGCCCCTTCATCCTTAGCAACAGTTTATCAGACCTTAACCCTCTTCCCTCAGCTTACCCTTGCTTTTAATAAACCCCTTGGCCTTATTCAAAGAGCTTCAGTTGATTCATTTATACCATCAACTAGGGCCAGGGCTGAAGAGGGAAAGATAGCTTTCCCTTGTTTCCCAAGAGGCTAAACCAGGCATCCATCTTGCTCAGGAAGTGAACCACTTCCTGTTGGCTTTCAGTTTCCATCAGGAGGGAAGGGACATCTCACTCCTTACTTCAAGGAGCTTAGAGACAACAGGGAGACTGACTGAAACATCTCAGCTCAGGCTCACACAACCCTGGCTGACCCAAACCGACCTATACTGAAGTTATAGTCTCCCTACCTCGAAGACTCAGCTGGTACCAATCTGCCCTCTAATATAAGCCTTTTTAGCCCCTATTATTTCTTTAATACATTTGTGGAGGGGGAAGAATGGAAAGGAAAAAAAGAACATGGGTTCTAAAATGTCAGAAAACAATTGTGTAATTAGAAAATATTGAACCTTTGGATTTCATCACCCAGAATCATTTTCTCTTTGCCCATGTAGGGTCCTTGCATATTGTATATAGTTGTGTGTAACCCTGCCCTGGCTCTCTCTTCTCTCACAAGCATGGCTTGGTTTAATTCCTTTTTAACCTAGTATTTTTTTCTTATACTTCAAGTTATTATTAATAAATTTTATAAAATATAATGCTTGGAGTATTTGGATATTAATTTTTAGTCTTAAAGAATGATTAAAAATTATATTGACACATAATCTAGAAAAAATTAAAAGACTAAAATATTCTAAATTAAGAGAAAGAAAAAAGCATGAAGGCTGAAGTGGAAACATCCAAGCCTTATTGAGATTCGAATGTCTACCACAATTGCATCAATGCCTTCTAGTCCTTCTAGTGTTACAGGATTGACTTGTTTTATATCAAAACTGTCTGCTTTTCCTTCCTTTTGGAAGTATTAAACTAGGACTAGAATTTAAGATTATCTTGAAGGAACAAACTATCATATTGGATGTTTCTGATCTATATATGTAGATCAACCCATTTTATTATTTATTTCATTTTGTGAAAAGTCTTTATAACAAATAAATAACAAAGATAATTAAAAAGTCATTAAGTATAATTATGTGGTTATCTCATGATTATCTCAATAAATGCTGAAAAAGCCTTTTACAAAATATAACTGGTTAAGATGGCAGCAGAGTAAAAAGCAGCTGTTTAACCTCTCCTAACTGAAATATATAGGACTCCTCAAGAAGACATAAAAACAAATCAAGAGGAACAAAGGGACCAGACAACAGGGCACAGCATTGGAGGTAGGTGGAATTGGGGCATTTCCATGTTATAAAGGGGTGAAACAGCTCTCACTAAAACACGAGCTAAGCAACCCCCTCCCTCACCTGTTGGCTTTCAGTTTCCATCAGGAGGGAAGGGGCATCTCACTCCTTACTTCACCTACAGTGCCAAAGCCAGCACAGAAGAGTTAGAGCAAGTGCTTATTTGAAAAGGGGGCCCTTCTCATGACTCTGTGGGACTCATGAAGATATATATATATATATAT
>NW_025399324.1:0-2869 GCF_016433145.1 Gracilinanus agilis
GAGAGAGAGAAAGAAGGAAGGAAGGAAGGAAGGAAAAATCCAAGAGCACTACCTTCTCCCAACCTTACTTAAGAGAAAGAAGGACCTAATAAAAAGTCCTAAACTTTCACTTTTTTCCCCTCATCATCTCTGGCTCTTTTCTGAATTCCATGGTACTTAGAATTAGGGATTTGAAGGCAGCTAGATGGTTCAGTGAATACAGAGCCAAGCCAAGAAATAGGAGGTCCTGGGTTCAAATATTACTTCAGACATTTAGCTGTGTGACTCTGTGCAAGTCACTGAATTGCCATTGTCTAGCCCTTACTGCTCTTCTGCCTTAGAACCAATACATAGTAATGATTCTAAAATGAAAGATATGGGTTTAAAAAATTAAAAATAAACATTAAAATATTTTTAAAAATTACAATTTTAAAAAAAGGTCATGGATTCTAGAGTCTACTCAGCCCCATCCTCAGAATGCTAGAATCCTGCCCATATGTGGAATTACAAAATATCAGAGCTGAAGGAAGCTTTACATTTTGCCTAGTCCAGTGGCAAAAACTGAGGTACAGAAAAATGCCTTGTTCAAGAGTTTGTAAGAGCACCCACAACACATTTCAGGTCTCTCCCCTCATCCCCCAAACCCCATCCCGCTCATCCTGTCCCTTGCTCCAAACAACTGAGATGACCAACCATGGCCCAGGATTCTTAGTTTTCTTTCCGGGGCCCTTCCCTAACCAAATCTTATCATTTATGGCTGGTGATTCCCCCTGCCCCACCTCCCATCTCCAAGGTTGTAGAGGAGGGAACAGAAATGACAGCCATCATCTTCACAGAATCATATGGGTTAAAGCTAGAAAAGGCTTGCATTAAAGGACTAACTAACCTCTAGGATTAATGACTAGAGAGATAAGCTGCCCTGCCTTGAGGTCTCACAGTAAATTAGTAGTAGATGGAGAAAAATAATAATTGTTCACATCTAAAGAACAATGGAAGTAGTGTGGTTCAGTGAGCAAATATGCTCCAGTTGGAGCCAGAAACATCTAAGGTTTAAATTCTGCCTCTGATACTTGCCAGTTATGAACTAGACAATGGACTTTTCTGAATCCTGGTTTCTTCACCTAGCAAATGAGAATAATATCTGTACTTCATACCTCATAGGGTTGTTGTGAAGCTCAAAGGAGATAATTAAGGCAAAGCACTCTTTGCTCATCTAAAAGGATTCTATCGATGTCAGCTGTTGTTAAAAGTGCTTTCCTCACACCATCCCTGTGAGGCAGGTACAGGAGCCAGTTCAAGGTACAGTTGAGTTCAAGAGAAATCATGCTGGATCCGGCACTGGCAGAATCTGACTGCTGTTTGCCTCCTACCTTGGGGAAGTCATAACTTCGCTAAATTTCGATTTCCTCAACTATAAAATAAATGCATTTGCAACTATCAATAATATGGAAATAGGTCTTGATCGATGACACATGTTAAAACCAGTGAAAATGCACATTAGCTATTGGGGGTGTGTGTGAAGGGGGGGGTGAAGGGGAAAGTAAGACTATAAATCATGTAACCATGGAAAATTTTTCTAAAAAATAAAATATTAAAAAAAATAATAAATGGGGGGCAGCTGGGTAGCTCAGTGGATTGAGAGCTAGGCCTAGAGACGGGAGGGAGGTCCTAGGTTCAAATCTGGCCTCAGACACTTCCCAGCTGTGTGATTCTGGGCAAGTCACTTGACCCCCATTGCCTACCCTTACCACTCTTCCACCTATAAGTCAATACACAGAAGTTAAGGGTTTAAAATTAAAAAAAAATAATAATAAAAAAATAAAAAAATAAATGCATTTGACTAGATGATGAATAAGATCTCCCCCACTTCAAAAATCTATGAGCCTGCAAGCCTAGAGACAGGAGGTCCTAGGTTCAAATCTGGCCTTAGACACTTCCCAGTTGTGTGACCCTGGGCAAGTCACTTGACCCCCATTGCCTACCCTTACCACTCTTCCACCTATAAGTCAATACACAGAAGTTAAGGGGTTAAAATAAAAAAAAAAAAAAGTAAAAAAAAAATCTATGAGCCTGTGAGGTAGGTTTTGCAAGTATAAGTCCTGCCCATTTCACAGATGAAATTCAAGGAAGGTAAGTGACTTGTTCACAGTCATACAGCTAACCTATGCCAGATCATGTTCTTAATCCAGAGCTCTTTCCATGTCACTAGTATACTACTCAAGTCTCCAGTCCTTCATTGAGTCATTGAGACTGTCTACTGTGAGTGTTAATAAGGACGTGCTGGGGTCAGGATGGGGGTGCACTTGAGAAGGACTCCTATACAAGTGAATAGACCTACCTCTGAATTGGGGGGACAGACTCTTTGGGGAGGCAGGAACAATGTAAAGGGAGGAAGAAAACTGACACTAGTCACCCAGGTTTGCTTTGTTGGTTTTTTTTTTTTAATGTTTCCAAGGGCCCTTTTTGTTGGGAAAGTGAAAACCTAATGGCAGTTATGTATTATACATGTAGAACAGGGTTGCCACTGTCTCCTAGCAACCAGCTGCAAGTATGTCAGCTAGGGAAGGGACCAGTAAGAGCTACTGGGACCTTGGCACTGGGCCCCAGGTGTGTGGTGGCACAGTCACGGGGTACCAGAGCATCCTTCAGTCTTTCCTGGGAATCGTGGGTGAAAAAAAATGGTGTGGGGGAAGGGGAAGTGTGTGTGTGAAAGTGACAGATGATAAGAGAGGCAAGAGAGGAGAGAGAAACAGAGAAAATGAGAAAGGAAAGGGGGAGAGAGTGAAAGAGAGAGAGAGAGACAGAGAGAGACAGAGACAGAGAGAGAGAGAGAGAGAGACAGAGAGAGACAGAGACAGAGAGAGAGAGAGAGAGAGAGAGAGAGAGAGAG
>NW_025399325.1:0-1756 GCF_016433145.1 Gracilinanus agilis
GAAAGAAGGAAAGTTGAAGCCTGAAAGAATTGCACTGAAGAAATTTCAAAAAATTAATTGGAGCCATTTCATATAAATATTTGGAAAGAAATAATGGATTTAAAGTAGATTCTCAGGTTCTCTGTGTATCTGCTTCCCCTCAAAAAGATTTCATTTATATGTAATTTAATATGTCTAATTTGTCTAAAAAAGTTTAACATACCTAATCATGAGTAAAGGGAATAGAGTCAAGTTGGTTTTGTTCTCATTGCCACAGCACGCTAGCAGTTTGTCATTTACTGCTATAACTTGAACAGCTGACAATTAGAATTCCACATTAGTCTAGAGGACCCAAAATTCAGTTGATATTTTTAGTTGTAAAATTAAAGTTTTCTTTGTAATAATTGCATGAGATGCCAGATGGTATTATAGAGATTCTCATTGTATATAAATTTTATTTTGAAAGCATCTTGAAAGATCTTCCACAATAAAAAGCATTTTGGAGAAAGAGAAAAGAAAGTAGACTCAAATTCCAAATTTTTAAATCCTGAGTACCAAAATAGTTTCTTAAATGATCAACAGAAAGGCTACTGCATCCTGAAGAAAACTAGCAAATGAGATCGTCAAGGTACAGGAATAGTCAAAAATGGACAAGAGTTGATGAAGATTATTTTGCTAGACAGAGGAAAAGAGCCATACTAACCAAAAACTGGAAACTAGGGGCAATGGGTCTGGTTTGCCCATCTATTAGGGAATGGCTAAGAAAAGCATGTAGTGTGTGAATGTAATGGAATAATGTCACCATAAGAAATGATGAAATGAATGGTTTCAGTGAAATCTGGAAAGATTTGTATGGAGTAAAATATGCAGAACCAGAAGAATAATTTTTATAGTACTGATATTATAAAGAAAATTATTTTGAAAGTCTTAAGAATTCCAGTCAGTGCAATGAGCAGGTCGGAGGTCTGATGAGAAAAGCTTACCCACCTTTTGATTGAGTGATGACGGATTCAAGATAGAGAATAAGACATACATTTTTGGATACAGTCAATGTGGGTTGATTTGGTTTAGGTTTTGTTTTTTTGTTTTTTTTTTGCCTGGCCATGTATATTTGTTACAAGGGATTTGTTTTTCTTTTTTCCTTTTTTCAGTGGGGGAGGTCAGAACAAGGGGGAAAAGAACAATTTAACAACAAAAACAAAAGAGGATCATTAAGGCAGCATTTTTAACACAGAGAGAACAGAAGGAAGTCCAAAAGGAAGCACAGTCAAGAAAGCATCGAAAGCGGGGCAGCTGGGTAGCTCAGTGGAATGAGAGGCAGGCCTAGAGACGGGAGGTCCTAGGTTCAAATCTGGCCTCAGACACTTCCCAGCTGTGTGACCCTGGGCAAGTCACTTGACCCCCATTGCCTACCCTTACCACTCTTCTGCCTTGGAGCCAATACACAGTATTGACTCCAAGACGGAAGGTAAGGGTTTAAATAAAAAAAAAATAAAAAAAAGAAAGCATAGAAAGCTAAAGGTTAAATTTATAGACTTAAAAATAAAAGTAACCAAATAAAGAATAGGCATTTGCAGTTTTTTGTACAATCTTCATTCTACCACATATATGGAAATATCTATTTTATTTAGCATTTGCTCAGAATTTAAGGAGGGAAGAAGAAGAGAAGAGAAGAGAAGAGAAGAGAAGAGAAGAGAAGAGAAGAGAAGAGAAGAGAAGAGAAGAGAAGAGAAGAGAAGAGAAGAGAAGAGAAGAGAAGAGAAGAGAAGAGAAGAGA
>NW_025399326.1:0-2187 GCF_016433145.1 Gracilinanus agilis
ATAATATACTGTAATCTAATATATATAGTTTAGTGGTATTATTACATATTCCATGATATATATAGTATACTGGTATTATATTATTATTTTTCTATAGTATATATAATATACTTTTATTATATATTCTATAACATATAGTATACTAGTATTATTATATATTCCAAAATATATAGTATATTGATATATTATTATATATTCTATAGAATATATCAGTGATGGCAAACCTATGGCACAGGTGCCAAAGATGGCAACAGAGTGCTTTCTGTGGGCATGCAGCCCCCCTCTTCTCCTTCCCTGCCAGAGTTTATTACTAGAAAGGCAGAGGAACTGGAGTGGAGCTGCCCCCCTCCCCCTATCCATTGTGCCTGATGACATTTTTTTCACATCACCTACCTCTCCACCCAGCAGCCCAACAGGAACACACAGTGGGTAAGGTGGGTGGCTCACAGATGGCAGAGCTGGAAGGGAGGAGAGCACTTGGGCCACTCCCCTCTCCCTCTCTATACTCACTGAGGACATTCCTCACTTCACCCTCCCCTCCACCCAGCAGCCCAATGGGAGTGCTTCCTTCCTCCCCTGTGTGGGGAAAGGCAGAGGCAAACCCAGCATGTTGGGACAGCATGTCATGAGGGACAGGACTCCATCTCTAAAAGGTTCATCATCACTGGTATATATAGTATACTAGTATTATATTATTATAATTCTAAAGTGTATATATAATATACTAGAATTATATTATTATGTATTCTATAGTATATATAGTATACTGGTATGTATAACAAATAAAATTAATATAGAGGGACAAAATTAAAAATATCATAGTTTCAAAGGGTTTATTGTGTTAAAAAGAAATGAAAGTCCTTGATAATATCTTTATATATCTTCTCTAGATCTTGGAGGATTGATGGTATGTCGCTCTCAGAGATAGTATGAATGGAGAAGGGATCAAGTGCCCAAGGCCTAAGCTGGCTATAATTGGTGAGGGAGGAAACACACACTCCTCTCACAATAGCTATGGATGTAATTCTATACCTCTCCTCCCTGACAGGCTTGATTGATTAAGCCTGTCAGGTGTTTCCTTCTAACAGTTGCTCAGGTTAGGGACCCTTGAGGTAGATGGTTAACCTCACTAGGCCCAACCTGAGGTTGGATTAGTTGTTTATAAGTTGATTGGCTATTGGGAAAATTGTTATCTGCTTATTGATTCTCCCTTTCCCAAGGGCTTGGTAGAATAACCACTCAGGAAAGGTACTTGTTGGTAAAACACTCTATTGAAACTATTAATGGGGAAAGGAAAACAAGGTAATGGGTTTGAGGATCTGGGAACCCTATTGCTATTTGTTTGGCTACTAAACTAATTGTTGATCAAATCTGGAGATTGCTAGGCTGGTAGAAACTGGAGGTCTTCACCCTCTCACTAACTCCGACCTGACCTGGCCACAGCCAAGCCAGAGATTAGGGAAGGCTATTGATGTTGATGTTGATAGATGATCTATATACTCTCTCAGCTCTGCTATCAATGGTGTTGATTGATCACTAGCTCTCTCTCAATCAGGTACAGGTTACAGGCCTGCCCCTTCCACCCTTCACCTCCCTCTGTCCCAGTTCTTGCTCCAAGAGAAGCCTGCTCAAATCTGAACTCCCAACTGTGGTTCCTTGGGGATGTTTATAGGGTGGGGCCAACCAATTTTTGCCTGTGGGTCACAGCACCTGGGAACATTCTGAAACTCTCAACTGCCAGCCCTGTCTGTCAAGGGGCATCCATCTTATTCCAGATAATGATTTTAACAATTGAAAGTCATTTAGAAAAATGAAGCCACACGCCTATTAAGATTTAGTTCAAATGCCGAGCCATACCTTCCCATCAAGCTGCTTCAACAGGAAAAGAGAGCATACCAATCAAGTCCTGAGTCTTTATACCTCTGTCTACATTATCACACTTCCTGTCCACCTCATTACGCAAGAGGAATCATGGGAAATGTAGATGTGAAAGAGTCCTAAATGTCCACAGGAACCTCAAAATTAGTTCAAGGACTCCCAAATTTCCAATATCACATATGTTATATATTCCAAAGCATATATAGTATACTGGAATTAACTATTCTATAATATACAGTATACTGGTATATATAATATATATATTCTATAATGTATAGTATATTGGTATTATATTATCATATAGTATAT
>NW_025399327.1:0-5055 GCF_016433145.1 Gracilinanus agilis
CTCTCTCTCTCTCTCTCTCTCTCTCTCTCTCTCTCTCTCTCTCTCTTTCTCTCTCTCTCTCTCTCTCCCCCTTTCCTCTTTCAGTGGTTTTAATCATGTTGATTTTTCATTATCCAATTGGGGTTTTCTTGGCCAAGATACTGGAGTAGTTTGCCATTTCCTTCAACTGGGTGAAATGCCCAGGGTCACACAGCTAGTAAGTGTCAGAGGCTAGGTCTGAACTCCAGAAGGTGTCTTCCTGACTCCAGACATGTACACCCTATCCACTGAGCCACCTCACTGCTCTAATCTTTAGAGTCATAGAAAAGTAGAGCAGGCTGCCCTAGGAGGTGACAAGTTCTCCCTCCATGGAAATCTTCAAGAGGAGATGGGGAGGACCACTAGTCAGGAGTGTCATATTAGAGATTATTTTTAGTGGATGAGTTGCTCTAAATGGCCACTGGGGTACATCCAACACTCAAAATCTAGGTTTCTGTGATTCTTTGAAACAGCCACTGCTCAACAGGGACCAGCGCAGTTGGTGACATGGGACAGGAGCTCAGGAGAAAGACTGTTTATGATCAGGAAGTCATTGGCATAGAGATGGTAATTGGACTCATGAGAACTAATGAAGTCACCAAGAAAGAGACTGTATAGAAAGAAGAGGAGTCTATACTTTAGATGAGAGAAAGTGCTAAAAGCAGAGGCCCTCCCGTAAGAGGTGGTACATTATTCTAGCCTTGAATGAAGATAGGAATTCTAAAAGGCAGAGATGACCATTGAGTACAGTCTAGGCATAGAGAGAGAGACTAGAAATGCAATATTCAGTACACGGATCCTAAGATGAAGGGGAAAGAGGCTACTCCGATTGTTAATAGATTGTTATTAATAATTATAAATATATTTATAATAATATAATTAATCCATTATTATCCATAATTATTCTATTATCCATTTAAACATAACTATGGATATTGTGTTTATGCAAGTGGGTATGAAGAGAACTAATTAAGGAACCCAGAGATAAGATTAGAAAAAAGAAAGCTCAACTTTCCATTAGCCTCCAGCTGTAACACTTAGGATCCAGACTCCTATCTCCCATCCTCCAACATTCCAGGGCTTGCTTTATCTCTGAAGAACACATTTTCTTCTACCCAAGATACTACTGACCTTTGCACCTGGGGCAAGTCCTATAAATTGAAGGGGATGATCTGTATTCCAGCTGTCTTAAAAGCACTTCCATCTGGAGAGTGGGGAGGAGACAGAGACCCTGGAGGCTAATGCTACAGGAGATGGAGGTCCCCCCCACTCCCAATACCCCAGAGAAATTGGTCCATTTGGTAGCTTCCCATTGTAACTAAGCATCCCTGATAACTGTCAATTTGTAATCTGGAGGACCCTGAAGTCTGTGTCAATTTGAGATCTAGCAACCCCAAGTTTAGTCAGCTTGAAAACTGGAGACCCAAAACTTGTCCCTGTTCCAGTATGAGTTGACATAACTAAGAGCTAAAGTAATTTTTTTTCACTTTTGACATCTGGATGGAGGTGGAATGAAGTAAAATGTTAATTCTTATAGCAAATACATAGATGACTTTGAAAAGAATGAAAAAATAAATTACACCCCTGCAAAAAAACCCCAAAACTTCAACTCTAAAAATATCATGTTAAAGCTAAAAGAGACCTTGGATATGATCTGGTCTAACTCTTTCATTATACATACATGGGAACTGAGACTGGAGAGGTGGGGGAATGATTTAATCAGGGTCATACAGAGCAGAGGCTCATTTACCTCTTGCACCAAGCCTGGAGTCAGGAAGTCTCATCTTTCTGAATTCAAATCTGGCCTCAGACACTTACTAGTTAAGGGACCCTGGCCATGTCACATCATTTTGTTGGGGATTTTTTGTTCATTTTTTAAAATTTTTTTTCCCATGGTTTCATGATTCTTGTTGTCTCCCTCCTCTCTTCCCTTCCCCTTCCCGGAGCTGACAAGCAATTCCCCTGGATTATACATGTATTATCACTTGAAACCTATTTCCTTATTATTTATTTTTGTAATAGTTATCTTTTAAAATCAAAACCCCAAATCATATATCCATATAAACAAGTGATAAATCACATGTTTTTCTTCTGCATTTCTACTCCAATAGTTCTTTCTCTAGCTGTGGATAGCATTCTTTCTCTTAAGTCCCTCAGAATTAGGATTTGAGTGATAATACACGTAAACCCATTGGAATCGTTTGTCAGCTCCAGCAGGGGGGAGAAAAGAGGGGAGAGAGACAACAAGAATCATGGAACCATTGAAAGAAATTTCAAAAATAAAATAAGTACCTCAGAATTGTCCTGGATCATTGCATTGCTATTAGCAGAAAAATCAATTACATTTGATTTTCCCATAATATTTCAGTTATTGTGTATAAATTTCTCCTGGTTCTGCTTATTTCACTCTGCATCAGTTCATGTAAGTCTTTCCTATTCTTATAGAAATCAAGCAGTTCATCATTCCTTATAGCACAATAGTACTCTATCACCATCATATACCACAATTTATTTAGCTATATCCCAATTGAGGGGCATCCCCTTATTTTCCAATTCACTTTACTTTGTTTGCCTCAGTTTCCTCATCTATGATGTGAGCTGGAGAAGGAATGGCAAACCACTCCAGTATCTTTGACAAGAAAAACCCAAACGGGGTCACAAAGTCATACATGATTTAAACAACTAAATAACAAAAGAAATTGAGGCTTGGTGAAAGTGGGCCTAAGTGGGACCCAAATCTCATAGTCTTACAGATTGTTAGACCTAGAAGATCTCGTTTTATCCTTTTATTTTAAAGAGAAATTAAAAGACTTGTACAAAAATATTTATAGCCGTGCTCTTTGTGGTGGCAAAAAACTGGAAAATGAGGGGATATCCTTCAATTGGGGAATGGCTGAACAAATTGTGGTATCTGTTGGTGATGGTATACTATTGCACTCAAAGGAATAATGAACTGGAGGAATTCCATGTGAACTGGAACAACCTCCAAGAATTGATGCAGAGTGAAAGGAGCAGAACCAGGAGAACATTGTACACAATGACTGACACACTGTGGTAAAACCGAATGTAATGGACTTTTCTACTAGCAACAATGCAATGACCCAGGACAATTCTGAGGGACTTACGAGAAAGATGCTATCCACATCCAGAGAAAGAACTGTGGGAGCAGAAACACAGAAGAAAAACAACTGCCTGATCACATGGGTGGATGGGGATATAATTAGGGATATTGACTCAAAATGAACACCCTAATGCAAATATCAATAATGTGGAAATGGGTCTTGATCAATGACACATGTAAAACCCAGTGGAATTGTGTGTTGGGCTAGGGGAGGGGGTGGGAGGAGGGGAGGGATAGAACATGAATCCTTTAACCATGGAGAAATGTTATAAATTAATAAATTAAATTAAAAATTAAAGAGAAATTAACAATAAGTAGTAATGATGACAACAGCATTTTTAAGAACATTAAAGTTATAGTAAAACTGTCTTGTTACTTTAATAAGACAATAGGACTTTCTGTCAATTTTTTATCAAGAACTGATAAATATACATGGACCCTCTGATAAGACAGACCACCACAGAAAATGTATAAACAGCTCTATCAGTAAAGAATTCATGTTGCAAACTACTGATTATATTATGTGTTAAACTACTTAGGACATGGAGTAACTAGAACTGTCAGATATCTGCCAAAGGCCCCAGCCATTAGATGCCTGGACAGGGAACGGGGCAGCTCCTTTGTGCCCCCAACTTGAAACTCCAGTAGCTCAAGACCAGTTGGTGCCAATCAGCTGATTGAGGGAACCTTGCCAGATGACCAAGTTGGGAAGGTGGGAAATGCCTGGCTTGGGTTGGGCAGAGAGGGATCTTGTCCTCAGACCTCCATGAAAGAAATTTACAGGAACCTCCAAGATTCAGGCTGTTGGTTTGTTTTTAGAAGGGGCTGAAGCTTAAATTGCTTGCATGTTTTGATTAAATAAAGTTTGATTGCATGCATTGAGAAGTAAATCTAATTAGTGTTTTGGCACATGTAACACTAAATCATAACACTGTAGATTATAAAGGTCCCTGAAATCCTTTACTTGTTATCTCATTTGACAATCCTTGGAGACAGGTGCTGTTATTATCTCCATTTTCTTGTTGTTGTTGGGTCATTTTTCAGTCCTGTCTGGCTCTTTATGACCCCATTTGGGGGTTTTCTTGGCGAAGATACTGAAGTAGTTTGCCTTTTCCTTATCCAGCTCATTTAACAGATGAGGAAACGGAGGCAAATAGGATGAAGTGAGTTGCCCAGAATTACATAGTTAACAAAGTGTCCAAAGCCAAATTTGAACACAGGAAGATGAGTCTTCTTGATTCCAGGTCCTACACTCTGTCCACTGCTCCACCTAGCTGCCACTATCTTCATTTAAAGTTGAAGAAACTGAGGCAAACAGGGTGAAGAGACTTACCTAGGCTCACACAGTTAATGTGTCTGAAGCAAGATTTGAGCTGAGCTCTTCTTAACTCTAAATCCAGCTAGAAATAGAGAAATAGAGGGTAAGATCCTGGACTGGATCCCAGTTGTCCTGATTCCCATTCCATCATTCTTTCAGTGGAGTTGATCATTTTGACCCTCCTTGGGGCAGAAGAGAAGCAAGGGCTGAAAGTATCAGCTCTTTAAGAGCAGCTGTCCTTGGTCTCCTGAGTCAGGATAAGCAGCTAAGGAGGATAGGGGTGAGGGCATCTTGCTTGGGAAGGGGGATGGGCCTTCAGTTCTTCCTGGTGCATTGTGGCTTCCAAGTTTCCTTAGGACCTCAGAGACTCTCTATCTGCCATTTGCTTTGTCCCTCCTCTAATACCTTATGTCCCCTAACACTGAGGCCTGATAATACCTACCCCACTGGCTTAATCACTGCACTCTAGCTCTAGACTCCAGTTGGAGAGGGGGAAATTTTATAACTTTTATTTTATTTTGCTTTTTTTCCCCTTCAATCAACAAAGATTGGAGAAAGAAAGAGAGAGAGAGAGAGAGAGAGAGAGAGAGAGAGAGAG
>NW_025399328.1:0-2114 GCF_016433145.1 Gracilinanus agilis
ACTTTGAGCCTTCCCCCACAAGATAGAGGCAGATGAGAAATGAGGCCTACCTCTTGGAGGAGGCCCTCAGAGACACGCTGCTTGGAGCACGCCCCAGCCCAGAAAGGAAGGAGTCCGCTCTGAGCCCCTGGGGATTCTGGGAAGCTGGAAGGGTGGGACAGGAAGTGGCACAGAGAGGGCAGGCTGGGGGAAGACAGACGTCCCCCACTGGGAGGCAGAGGGAGAGAGTGGGCTGATCCACCTCCCAAAGGAGAAGGTAGAGTTACGCTGGGTGGGGCCTCCTAGGTCAGTCACACAGAGAAATATGAGGACCGCAACAGAACTCAGGTTCCAGGACTCCCCAGAGTGGGTAGAGAAAGAAAGGAAGTAGTAGAGAGAGGGGAAAAGGGACAATGAATGAGGGGAGAAAGAATGAGGGGCAAAGATGTTGTAGCCAGAAAGCAGAGACTCATAACTAACAGCTTGACAGCATCATACCCTGTTAAGCAGGGGGGGGGTTTGATAGCGTCATGCTCTGCTCAGCAGGGCGGTTATCTGGAGCCCACAGTCCCAGGGACACCTTAGACAAAGCAACCTTGAACATTAAGAATTACATCCTATGGCACCTGGAAACCTCTATACTCCCATTGTCTAGCTATTATCAGACGCTAGCTATGTCCCAGCCCTTGAAACGTATATATTCCCCTCTGTAGACGCAGCACTTGGGGAATTCTCTTACAGAACTCCCACCAATGCACTGGCAATAAAGCTTTCTCCTGCTTTGATTGCATTGTCTCTTGTGTTCCTCTGGTGGCCACCCATTTGAACCCTAACAAAGAGAAAGTTGAGGAGAGAGAAAAGGGGAAGGGAGGAAGGTCGAGCCCATGGAGAAAGGGAGAGCGGGAGGGAGGCAGGGAAGGTAAAAGGGAAACTTGTGTGGAAGGTATTCGAGTTTGACAGCATTCTGGGCACTCTGCCATTGCCAACAAGTTTCCCGTTTTGAGCCTTGTTTTCTCCAGAAGGATGACTTATGCTGGCTCTCTGGAGCCTGTGGAGACCCCTGCATTGTTTCTCGCCCAGTTTCCCCTCCCCCGCAGGATCCATTATTCGATTTGTCCTCTTTGCAGAAGACTGGTTTTGCCGTTGTCCAATCAGGATCTTTATTTCTCTTTGCTAGGTAAGCGCTTCCTTTTTTTTTTTTTTTTTTTTGGCAGAGAAAAATGGAGTCCATTTCTTCCAACTTCTGAGGTAAATCTTTCTGCTCATTACAAAATGACTTTAAATTTTTCACTAACCATCTTTTGTAAGACTGTCTCTGAGCCCCACTGCCTCTTTTGCTTCTTTTCCTCAGCCTTACGTACTTAAATTTGAAAAATCCCTTTTTTTAACTTGAACCTTTTATTGACTTTTCATCTAATTTTTTCACTGATTCCTCATGTAAATTACGCTTGAAAACCCTTTTGCGTTATTGAAAATGTCTGTGGATGGATTTGTTTCTGCTACAGGAAGGAAAATCTTTGGTGAAAGTGATCATACTCAGCGGGGGTGGGGGGTAGGGGGGGCGGATGTTGTTTAAAGCAACCTGGTAGGTGAGTTCGTTTTCAGTATTTTCTGTATCCAAGGAGAAGCTCGTTATTTCTTTGCTTTTGCAGATCACTTATGTGGGATTGGTGTTACCCTCTAACAGTGGAAATACAGTACGAGGGTTCTTTATTAGACTCTCTGGTAAACTGGAAAAGAAAAAATAGGGTGACAGGGGGAGAAAATGAGTGGTAAAGAAGCGAATGAAAGTGTAAGAAAAACGCAGAGGAAGGGAGAGGGGGGAAGAGAAGAAGGGAAAAGGAGAAAGGGAAGAATGAAGGGCAGCAAAGAGGAGAGCAAGAGAAGGAGAGACATGAAAAAGGGAGGGAAAGAGGGAGAGGAAAGGCAAGAGAAAGGAGTAGAAAATGGAGGGAGAGAGACACAAGGAGAGAAATAGAGGGAAGAGATAGAAGGAGAGGAGTGGTTGAGAGACAGGAAAAAAAGAGTCAGAAGGGGATGGAGGCAAAGAGAGAAAAGGGTGAGGTGGAAGTGGAGAAGTCAGAAGAGTACAAAAAGTAGGGGAAGAGGAAGGACAGAGAAGAAGGGGAGACAAG
>NW_025399329.1:0-6607 GCF_016433145.1 Gracilinanus agilis
CATAATAGGAGGAGGGTAAGAGACATAAAGGAGTTATAAAAGGAGTGGTAAGAGGCATAAAAGGAATTTTTTTCTTTTTCTTTAAATTTATTTATTTAGAATATTTTTCCATGGTACATGATTCATGATTTTTCCCTTCCCTCTTCCCAACCCCCTCCTGGAGGTGATAAGCAATTCCATTGGGTTATACATATATCATTTTTCAAAACCTATTTCCATTTTATTCATATTTGCAATAGTGATCTTTTAACATAAAAACCTTAATTATATCCCCATTGAACCACATGATCAATCATATGTTTTTTCTTCTGCGTTTCTGTTTCCACAGTTCTTTCTCCTAAGTTCCTCTGGATTGTTTCCAGGGATCATTGCATTGTTGCTAGTAGAAAAGTCTATTACATTCAATGGTGCCACCATGTATCAGTCTCTGTGTACAATATTCTCCTGGTTCTAATCCTTTCACTCTGCATCAATTCCTGGAGTTCTTTCCAGTTCACATAGAAATCCTCCAGTTCATTATTCCTTTGAGTACAACAGATTTCCATCACCATCAGATACCACATTTTGTTCACCCATTCCCCAATCAATGGACACCCCCTCATTTTCCAATTTTTTGCCACCACAAAGAATGTAGCCATAAATATTTTTGGACAAGTATTTTTCCTTATCTCTTTGAGTTAGAAACTCAGCAGTGGTATGGCTGGATCAAAGGGAAAGCATTCTTTTAAAGCCCTTTGGGCATAATTCCAAATTGCCCTCCAGAATGGTTGAACTAATTCACAACTCCACCAGCAGGTTATTGGTGTCCCAATTTTGCCACATCATCTCCAACATTATTACTTTCCTTTGTTGCCACACTGAATAGTTTTCTAGGTGTGAGGTGGCACCTCACAGTTGTTTTGATTTTCATTTAACTAATCAGGATAGATTTAGAACAGTTTTTCATGTGATTATTGATATTGATTTCTACATCTGAAAATTACCTATTCATATCCCTTGAATATTTGTCAATTGGGGAATGGCTTGATTTATTGTAAATTTGACTTAGTTCTTTATATATTTGGGAAATTAAACCTTAGTCAGAGAGTTTTGTTATAAAAATGTTCTCCCAGTTTGTTGCTTTCTTTCTAATTTTGGTTGCATTGGTTTTGTTTGTACAAAAACTTGTCATTCATTTTATATTTTGTAATGTTCTCTATTTCTTGCTTAGTCTTAAATTCCTTCCTTTCCCATAGATATGACAGGTATATTATTTTATGTTTATCTAATTTATTTATGATTTCACTCTTGATATTTAAGTCATTTACCCATTTTGAATTTATCTTGGTATAGGATGTGAGATGTTGATCTAATTTTTCCACTACTTTTTTTTTTCCAATTTTCCCAACAATTTTTGTCAAATAGTGAGTTCTTGTACCAAAAGCTGGGATCTTTGGGTTTATTGAATACTAGCTTGCTGAAAAAGGAATTATTTTCATTCTCCTTCTTTAGCTCTTCTACCATTCTAAGTTCTCTATTATTTTACTATATTCTCTCTGAGCAACATCTCCAAAATTTCTTATGCATAATTCGTAAATTTATGTATTGCTACACACTTATAGAATTTTTCCACCTCTTTTAATTTGTTCTTCACTTTGTCCCAAAATGCTGCCCTTCCTCTCTCACCTCCCTAGACATTTATTTCTTCAGAAATCACATTTATTCTTCAGTTTTAAAATGCTACCTTCTTTCAGAAGTCTTCCCTGATCTCAGTAAAAAAAAATCCCTCT
The DNA here is from genome assembly GCF_016433145.1 of Gracilinanus agilis. NCBI lineage: Eukaryota > Metazoa > Chordata > Mammalia > Didelphimorphia > Didelphidae > Gracilinanus > Gracilinanus agilis. Next base: position 1,770 of record NW_025399329.1, read on the forward strand.
TTTTTCCTCTAATCTCCATAGCCATCTATCTCTCTCTAACACATCATTAATATTTTTCTTTATACTATAGTTATTTATGCACTTGTTTTTTCTACTTTCTAGTTCCTACCTAAGCTTCTTTGGGGGCAGTGTCTCATTCCAAAGCCTGACTTAATGCCGCATATTCATTATATGTTTAACTGAATAAATGAATGAATTAACTGAATTAGAAATCCCTTTCTAAAGCATACCAAAAACATTTATAACAATTTCTTTACTTTAACAGATGCTGTACAGAGTAGATTAAACAGGCAGACCCCTTACATTTAACCACTTAAAATATAAGCACATTATACCCATATCTAAAATAAATGTCTAAACAAAAAGATCCTAATCTTTTTTTTCTGGCTTGTGTCTATTGTGTACAACCACATTTCTGATTTGTCTCTACTGGAATACAACAAAATGCAAGGAAGTTAGGTGAAAAAGATGAACACTTAGTTATAAGATTGAGTATTATTACCGTTTAATTTAATTAGCCTTCATGGAACACCTGCTATACCACCAGGTGCTTGAAACATTTAGAAATCTGACAGGTAGGTAATTGCTCTGAAAATAAGATGTAAATACTTTACGTTAAAATAGTTTGTCAAACCTCCCCCTCAAGATATATAAAACTCATTGTTTCTACTAGGAAGAATGAATCACCATTGCCTTTTAGCTTAGAGTTTCCTGTGATTCACTGCAGCTGCTAATTTTTTAAGTAGTCAAGGAGCATGTGAGCTGGTCTTCATGCATAGGAAGAATAACCGCAGTACTGATATACTTTACCTTTTATAAAATACTCTGTAGTTTTAGAAATATTTTCACACACTCATTGGATTATCACAAACATAATGCTCAACACCCCTGTCCATGTACTATCCCCCAAAAATCTAAAATAAAGAAATTAGTTTCAGAGAATTTGAGATTGCTCCAAAGTTACTCAACTAGTAATATGGTCGCAAATATAACCGAGGGGAAAGACTTGGGGGGAAGGTAGAATACAAGGGAAGGATCTAAGGAGCTATATATAACAAAGTTGGTGGTGGGAAGCCTGACCAAAATAGAGTCATAAGGTATTCAAAGAGAATTCTAGAATGACCAGAAGCATTACCAGAGAATCTCTCTCTCTCTCTCTCTCTCTCTCTCTCTCTCTCTCTCTCTCAATACATATACATATACATATATATATATATACTTACATGTACACATATATATATTCATTATATACATTAAGGGTGGCTGCAGAGAGAGAGAGAGAGAGAGAGAGAGAGAGAGAGAGAGAGAGAGAGAGACAGCATCAACAAGACCAAACAAAGCCCATGAAAACTAGTAACAGTACAAGGCAAACAAAGGCAAACAAAGAGCCTAGGATGCAAAGTAGTATGCCATCCACTCATTTTCTCCAATGGGTCACTCCTCTGGGAGGTCCCAGCTCACTTCTCCATTAATCTGTGTTAGGGATGACAGCAGAGTAGAACCCAAGCATCCTGCCTACAAAGCTTATGCCCTTTCTGCTATACTATGCCATCTCTGTGCTAGATTTATTTTCTCTGTACTAAGATGTGTGCATTTTGTATCTCCCAGTAAAATGTAATCTCCTTGAGGACAGGGACTAGCTATTTCATTTTTGTCTTTGAATCTCTAATATCTAGCATAGTGTCCAATCCATGGTAGGTGTCCGATTAAACCTTGTTGGTTGATTGATTTCAGTATTATTTTATGACTGCTAGGAAACCTGAGGGGTCTCAAAAGGCCTTCTCAATTAGCTAATGTCTTGAATTCTACCTCTTTATTTTCAATAGCTATTAATGTTTAAGTCATTAATCATATCTAGTAAATAAAAAGTTCTGAAAGCAAATTTTGACCAGGAGACAAAGAGATTATTGTGGAGGGGTGAAGGTGGAGGGGTATGTCTGGAATATTGAAGGTAGTCTTTAATTGATTCACAACTTTACTTCAGACTAGCCTTGTAAATATTGTGAAAATACCACTGAAATCAAAGTACTTACTTCTGCTTTGTTTCTAAACTCATAATATTTGATGTAATGCCTTTTTCTGAGTATAGGAGAGAGATGATAGGAAAATGAGCAAAAAATATGGTACACAAATATTTGTTGTGTACTTTCTATGTCTTATTTACCTACTAGATGATAAACTACTTGAAGACAGAATCTATATTCTTTTTCATCTTGGTATTCTACTGTCTTTTCTTTTAAACTCAGCCTCAGCCATCTCTGTTAGGGTGGCATATGGATGGTGTGCCAGACCTGAAATCAGGAAGACTTGAGTATGAATCCAAACTTAGTCATTTACTAACTGTATGACTGTAGGCAAGTCAGACATGATTGAAACAACTGAACAACCATCTCTGCCTCCCTTCCTATTACTTCCATGCATTGAATGTGACTAAGAATTGTATATGAATATGAATAGAATATGAATATTAAGAATGGTATATTAATATAGTATATTCTAGAAGATTACAGACCCTGTTAACAGAGTTACTAAGACATAGTTAGCAATAAAGACCCATTTCCATAGAATTCTGTCATTTTTACTTGCCTTGGGAAAAGAAAATAAAAGGCATTACTAATTCTCATGAAAAATAGATATGCTGCTGGTATGGAAACAGCTTCTAGACCATAGGATTTGGCTAGTCATAACATCCATGGGACAAACTCCATTATACCATATGAATAACTTTAGAGGATCATAAATTTAGAGTTGGCAAGAAACTTAGAAGCCATCTAATACAACCCTCTAATTTTACAGATGAGGAAACTGAGGCTTAAAGAGGGTGAGTGATTTGCCTAAAGATAACAAGGAACAGAGTTCAAAGGTATACATTTTGCTATTTTATTTTATTTTATCGTATTATAATTTTTATTGCCTAAAAGTCACAATTCCTGGTCTGTAGGCTCAAAAGAATAAATAGAACTCGTTAAGTGGAAATGACTTGGACCTGGTTTTACACAGATATAACACAGGTGAATTCAGATATCCATGGTTGATGACAGAAAAAAGCAAAGGCAGAAAAATATGTAAATTTTTAACATTTACTAAATTCATGCTATTTTACCAAGGAATCTAAAGTCAACCAGTCACTCATTTTTGCTCTGAGAAGCTTTAATGTGAATCATGTCATTGTTTAGCACAAAATATTAGCTCCTATGTCAGTCTTTGTATGGAGTTTTCCCTTTTAACAAGTCTTGTCCACATCAAAGCAATGCTTCTCTTTGTTTCATTAATGCTATTTAGTTATTAATAAAAGCCCTGAAATATAAGAGAAGTGATTTTTGTAGCACTGATAAGTCTAAGAAAAGTCATAAATTGCCTGAGTATGTTCATAAAAGAAATATGTATTAAATCATGGAATTTGCTATTACGCATGATCGCAAACTTACATGAAGGGTCTTGGAATATGAAATGAGGTTCTACTGTACTAGAGAACACACATATCAAACTCCCTGGGTGCCGCTTTAACCAGGTTAAAACATAATTGAGAAATGTTTAATAAAATAAATAAAAATACAATAAATAATGTTAATTTACAATTTTCTAAGTCAATAAGCAGGCGACAAAGATTCATTTCTATTTGTATTTGACACCCACTGGTGCAGACAATATCAATCCAAGAGATGGCAAAAGGTAACAAATGGACAGTGCAAATACTAGATTGTGCCAAAATATATATTAAAAGACCTAGAGGAAGGTCCCAGAAATCTTGGGATGATTTCACTTTGAAGAATTATGGGAGAAAATAAATTAGAACTGAAAAGGATAAGTTAGGGACAAATCAGTTGGATCTGCAGTATGAGAGGAATGGAATATTGTGATATCACATTATACATTAAAATAATAAGCACCTAACCTTCACATAGCAGATATTCAGTGAGTATTCACTCATGATAATTCAACAGTCATTAAAAACCAACGGCTTCCTTTTTATAATAGAGTTTTATGATAATGGCTCTATTCAACATTCTTGCTAATTCTTTTCTATGTCATTTACCTAATTGTCTTTAGTGGCATTTTAATAGGGAATTTTAGTTACTAATCTCTGATAATTTCAGAAAGAGACTGAACCTATGATTTCAATGATATAAAGAACTCTTAAATAAGGAAATTCTCTTTATCAAGATAGGTTAGCACCTAATGGTCTTATAAATTTATCTAGGGCATCGAGAAGTAAATTAATTTTCCAGAATATTAATGGCTAGTACGCATCAAAGGTAGGACTCAGAGATTGGCTTACTCAATGACATACTGTCAATTATTTCTGAACATGACTAAATAGAACAAATTTCTTTTTCCAGATGACAATTCCAAGTTTTTAACCTTATTGTCCATTTCTATATTTGCTGTTTTCCACAAAAGCTTTATCTGCTCTCCATAGACTGTGCAAACCCACTTATCATATTCAAATCATTGGAAAAGAATGTTCATTGTCACAGTCACATTGTATGATTCTCACTTCAATTTGGAGATTCTAGAAGGGAAAGCCTTCTAATGGGTCGAGTTCAATTTACACAATGAATGAAAAATTTCTCTTTTGGGGAAGACAACGATGGCAAGCTTGAAAGAAAAAAAAACTCACACAAATAAAAATCCATAGTGTTCGGTTGAGAATTTAAACCTTTTTCATTAGAGATATGGGTCCTGTTCCTGTCTGAGGGAGAGCTCTTCAAGCTTTTCAGAATGATTTATAGGATGTCTTCATTCAGATCAATAAAGTCATGTCTACACAAAAGGAAAGTAATATAGACACAGGTTGTACACTATATATATATATATATATCACTGCCTCTTATACA
>NW_025399330.1:0-1582 GCF_016433145.1 Gracilinanus agilis
TGGATCTCTCCATCTATCACTCCTTCTCCATTTCTCTCTACTTCTCTATTTTCCCTTTCTTTTTCTCTCCATTTCAATTTTTTGGCTCATTCTTTCCTTTCTTTTCCTCCTATCTCCACCTACCATTGCTTGCTTTTCCCCATTCTCATTCTTTCTCTGTCTCTGTCACTCTCTGCCTTCCTCCCCATTCTTTGCTGCTTCCCATCCTCTCTCAGTCACCCTCACTCAATCTGCAATTTCTGCATTTTTTCATCCTCCTGTTTCTTTCTCCTCTGCCTCTCTATACCTCTCCAACCTCCTCTAATTCTGTCTCATGTCTATATTTCCCTCTCTCCTTCCTTCTCCTATCTTTTCTCTCTTTGTCTCTTTCCCTCTCCATCTGTGGCCTCTCTCCCCCTCCACTCTTGTCTGCCTTTCTCTCTGCTGCCCTTTCTCTCTCTCGTTGCCTCAGTCTCTCTCATCATCCTTCTATCTCTCTCTGTCTGCTATCTCTCTCTTCCTTTCCCTCTCCATTCTTCTATTTGTCTCTCCTTTCCCCCTCCCTCCCTCTCAATCCTCTCTATCTCTTTATCCCTCCTATTTTCTCTTTCCTTCACATTTCATTTGCCTCCTCCCCTTTGCATTCTTTCTTTTACTCTTGCTTTATATCTCTTCCATTTTTGTCTGTTTTTCTCCATCCTTCCCTGTTTTTCTCCCTCTCTATCCTTCTCTCTCTCACCTTCTTCCTCCCCATCTCATTCTCTCTGTGTATCTCTCTATCTTTATCCTTCTCTCTGTCTTTCTATATCATCCTTTCTGTCTCTTTCTCCATTTATCACTCTTTCTCCATTCTCTATCTGCCCCTGTCCCTTTCCCTCTCTCAATCTTCTCTGTCCCTCTGTTCCATCATTCTTGTTTTTTAAACCCTTGTCTTCTGTCTTAGAAATCAATACTATGTATTGGTTCCAAGGCAGAAGATCAGTAAAGGCTAGGCAATGGGAATTAAGTGCCTTGCCCAGAGTCAGACAACTAGGAAGTGTCTGAGGTCAGATTTGAACCTAGGTCCTCCCAAGTCTAGACTTGGCTCTCAATCCACTGAACCACCCAGCTATTATTCTCTCAATCATTCTTAAATAGTCTTTTAAATTTCTCTGCTGTCACTCCCCTAACTCTTTCTTTGTTTCTGTCTGTATCTTTCTATCTCTGTCTCTTTTTCTTTCTGCTTCAGTTCCTCCTCCTTTCTCTATCCTTGTTTTGTCCCTCTCAGGTCTATACACTCCTCTCAATCCTTCTTTCTCCCTCTCCATTCTTGTCTCTCTGTTTCTGTCTTTCTCTCCTACCATTCTCTCTCTCTCTCCCAACTCATTCTTTGCTGACTCTCATTCCATCCTGTCTTCCTGACTCCCCTCTCTAATTTCTGTCAGTATCCACGTCCTTCTGTTTCTCTGTCCTGTGTCTTTCTGTAATTCTCCAGCCTTCTCTATTTCTCTTTTACATCTATATCTCTCTTCTTTCCTCTCCATCCTTCTTTTTCCCGTCTCTCCCTCCAGTTCTGTCTCTCCCTCCTCCTCCATCCTTGTCTGCATCTCTGTCCTCATCATCC
>NW_025399331.1:0-1974 GCF_016433145.1 Gracilinanus agilis
TCTCTCTCTCTCTCTCTCTCTCTCTCTCTCTCTCTCTCTCCCTCCCCCTCCACTTCCTCTTTCTTGCTCTTCTGGCTTCCTTCATATCTCAACTGAAATGCCAATTTCTGAAGGAAGTCTTTCCTTAACTTCCTTGGTTCAATTGCCTACCATCTTCTGATAATCTCTAATTTAACATATATCTACCTTGTATATACATAGTTGTTTGTATATTGTCTGTGAACCCATTAGATTATAAGCTCCTTGAGAGCAATGATTCACTTTTGCCTTTCTTTGAAACTTGAATAGTTAGCCCAGGTCTTGGCACATCATAGGCATTTAATAATTGCTTATTGACTTGATTTGATTGTGTTATTAGTTTTTTTTAATAAACTCTAGTGCTGAGCACATTGCATGGAACATAGAAGTCACTTAGTAACTACTTAATGCCTAACTGATGGGCTAAGCTCATCATCCTTCTGTAAGATTCCTTCTAATCAATTCCCCTACTTCAAAATTTTGGAGATTTTAATGTCTTTTAAGAGGAAAGAGAACTCTCAAAGTTAGAGCAGTAGTGTTGTGGGAGAGCTCTAAAGTAAAACCCTGGATCTAGACAGGTTGCCCTTGTCAAGAATGACAGACAGCAATGACTAGCTTAAAAGTAAAAAAAAAGAAAAAAGAAATTTATTAATTTGGAAGCTATGCTGAGAGGCTGGGAGACAAGTGTGCAGGTCAAACACTGCCTCCCTGAGGAGATGAGGTATGGGGATTTTATGCCCCTTTCACAGCAGGGGTTATAGGATAAGAAAAAGGGGGATGGAGTGAATCAGGAATGAAACAATTCACTGAGGCTGGGGGTCTAAGGAATTCAGAGGATGACTAGATTAGGTACCACTCAATGCTAATCAGAGTGGAACCAGGTAGTGCATATCTATGTTAATTGAAGATCTAGGGGAAAATCCAAAGGTGGGGTGGATGCTCCTGGAAAGGAATTTCTCATGTCTCCAGTGACCTAGAATACTTCTGGAATTTGGGGTGTCTAGGGGAAGTCTGTACCCCCATATCAGTAGCACTGAAGTCATACTTCTAATATTGCAGCTCTTGAGTACCCACTGGTGTATCTCCTATTAATATCCAGCCAGTAAACTTCATTTGCTTTCAGTAAGAACATTTATTAAGATGATGCCTTGAAAACAGCCGGTAAAAAATATTCCCCGTCTCAGAATCTGGGGCATCCTTTTTCACAAATACAGAAAGCGTGGTCACCCACTTAGAATACAATGATGAAATGGTACATAGAGAGAGAACCCACAGAGCAAAGGGGTAACTCACAACTCCTTCGTGTCTTAGAAGTCTTTTCCAGAGCCCATAGCTGGCATTCTTCTCTAGTTATGAGTTCATTTTTTTTAGTTTTTTTTTTTTCTTTTTGATTTTATTTTAAAGGAAGTATTTTCTGTCAAAATACACATAGATTCAGCTCTTTTGACATTACTTTTTTTAAAATTTTAAACCCTTAACTTCTGTGTATTGACTTATAGGTGGAAGATTGGTAAGGGTAGGCAATGGGGGCCAAGTGACTTGCCCAGGGTCACACAGCTGGGAAGTGTCTGAGGCCGGATTTGAACCTAGGACCTCCTGTCTCTAGGCCTGGCTCTCAATCCACTGAGCTACCCAGCTGCCCCTTGACATTACTTTTTAAAGAAGAACTTTCAAGTATTGACCAGAAACTTGTGAATTTCCTAACATGGCATGGAAAAATTTTGGAAAACTGTCATGGAGCAACCACAATGAGTTCATTTTTATTGAAGCAACTGATCTAGAGAGAGGGAAATCATTTCCCCAATCCATTACACGAGTGACTATCCCAAGATCATTGGTTTTAAGTAACACAGCCAGAATTCCAAGATATAGTCTTCAGACTCTAAAAAACTGAGAGAGAGAGAGAGAGAGAGAGAGAGAGAGAGAGAGAGAGAGAGAAAGAGAGAGAGAGAGAAA
>NW_025399332.1:0-1207 GCF_016433145.1 Gracilinanus agilis
TTTTTTATATAAGCTAGCAGTTGCTCTAGGCCTTCCTCCATATTCTCCATTCTCTTCTCCATCTTACTAAATCTCTCTGATTTAGTGTCATCCAGCTTCTCTGGCAGTTTCTTTTGAGAGAAGTAAAGATAAACTATTCTGCCTACTATGAGTATTATCACACTTACTATCACACCTACATACAGTGCATCAAACAATCCTGTAAGTGTATTTTCTGTTGTTCCTGTTCCAAAACAAATCAACGTAACAGTCCATGCTATGGACTGGAACCAGAGTCTTATAGTTTGCATTCTAGTATATATTTCCGCAGTAATGCTTCGAAACCCCCACATTCTTACTCACAGTAGATATCACTAGTGGGCAAGGCCTTCCTCTTACTAAGGGTTGGGCTATAGAACTAGTTGTATTGTTTTGGGTCAAGACTTCCTTTTGTTCCTGCCTGGCTGAGGACAAAGGCTATAGCCTGAGGCTGAGTACTAGAGATAAAGCTCTTTGAGGGTAGCCGGGCTTTCTGCCTGAGGCAAAAGTTGGGAGTGTCTTTCAAAAGCTAATTTTGGTTCTGGGAGGCTCTATTGGATTATAAAGGTCTGAAGAATTTCTTTTCTTTAAAGTTATGTGCCTTCTACTGTGGGGGAAAAAGAAAATGCGGCTTTTTAAATTCTAGCTGGCCCCACCAGGCTTTTGCTTTTTCTAAAGGTTTTAAAACTAAAAGTACGGTTTGAAATAGAACAGAGTTTAAGCCTATTTGTAGCCTAAAAAAAATTTACCCTCCCTAATTCTACTAAATAAGTCTAGTGCCTCCTGCTTCTATTTGGCTGCTTTTAAATCTTATTCAGGTGTGCTCCTGGCCTGGCTAGGAGAACTGAGCAGTCCTTCCCAGGTGTGGCCAAGGCCTCCTACTAGGCTTAGTTCTTCCCTTAAGACAAAAAGGCAACCTAGCTAAATTTTCAGGGTCCCCAGGTTTTTTGATCTCACCAATCTAGCAGCTTTATATCGACCGAAGCTCCACGGCGTGCTGTGAGAAGGCTGACTTAAGGATAGGTATAAAGAAGAATTCAAGAAAATTCAGAAAGATTGAGGGAATTCGAGAGACCGAGTGGTCAGCCAATAATGTAAGAATTAAAATTTAGTTATTAGCTATATATTAAAATTATGTGGCTGCCAGGAATCAACAATTCAGGTTGATTCCGTAATTAAATCAGACCCA
>NW_025399333.1:0-2472 GCF_016433145.1 Gracilinanus agilis
TAAATTTATATATACATATATATAGTGGGGATGTTGGCTTATCTTACCATACAGTGGGAGGAGGAAGGCAGAGGGAGGGGCAGAGGGGGCCGAAGGGGTGCCGTGACCTAAAAGAATCCTAGAACCCCTCTCTTAAGTGGAATTTTGACTGTGGCACTCCTGGATTTGACTTTGACCTTGTATTTGGACGTTTGCCTTTAAATCTAATAATCGCCTCGCAATGGAAGAGTTAGCTCTACTGCTTTAAAACTACAGAAAATCTTTCCCGAAAGAACAAGATGACTTATATTTGAAACTAACATGAGAAAATCGATGGCTAAATCTGAAGATTTATGAGTTTGTAATGGGACAAGTGTTAGTGTAGATGTATGTATGTTTGCGTATGTATATTTGAATGTTTTTTTTCTTAAGGGCCTAACATAGCAATGGCATTTAGATAAAGCAACTAAGATGGGGGGGATTAGCTTTCTAGAAAAATACAATTCTTATATGGCTTGCCTTCTCAGTGGCTGGTGGAGGGGGCTTGAGGAAGGGAGAGAAAAGTTTTAAAGAGATTTCATGCAGGAAGGAAAAAAGAATGAATTAGAATGAACAATTAGGTCTTATCTTTCCCAAAGGTAGCCAGATATTTTTCAATGAAAGTCTGGTGGTCTTTAGTTATAGCAACTTATAGAGGACCTGAGTTCAAGTCCTACCTTGGCCACACCTTGGCTGTGTGACCCTGTTCATTTCACTTAACCCAGGGGTCAGCAACCTTTTCTGCCGTGAGAGCCATAAATGCCACATTTTTTTAAATGTCATTTCGTGAGAGCTGTGCAGTGCTCACAGTGCCGCTCCTGTAACAGCGCCTGAAAAAAATGGACTTTATGGCTCCTGCAGAAAGAGCCATATGTTGCTGACCCCTGACTTAACCTCTCAGTTTTCTGTGTTGTTCTCTGAAAGTATAGATTGCAGAGAAGGTACCAACCTGACTTTCCCCATCTGGAAGATATCTCTATACCAAGGAAGTCCCAGGTTTAGTCTCTAGACCCCAAACTGATAGAGCATTTTAGGGCTACCAGGCATCTTGACATCATCTTGTGTTATTTTTACATGAAAATATTTGCATATGTTGTCACTTTTGATTTTCATTATTTGGCTCCTTTGAGGTACAAAATATCAGTATTATGATCTCCGTTTATAGATGAAGAAAGAGGTTCAGAGTGACTTTGGACGATCCTTTCTTTGAATGCAGCTGGCCCTTGAACCGTGTTCTTGTGATGTCAAGCCCAGGATTCTTCTTGTAATTCTCTTGGCAGCATTAAGTGTCTTTGGAAATCTTCCTCCATATGAATAAATGGCAGTAGGTTAGAAGGTCCACCCTCAACTCTATTTTTGGCTCTTACCCCTTGCTAAGCACTGTGTGTGTGGTAGAGGCCTGACCCGTCACAGAGAGAACCAGAATCACGCTCTCTGATGCCCATTTCCCTCTGCTGTCCATATACTGCATAAAATATAGCAATCTTGGAGTCTCACCTCTTCGGCAGAGCCTTAAACAGGCTCCGACCTCATACTTATGTTAACTCCGTGAAGAAGGCTTGTTTAAGAAATGTTCGAGAAGAAATATTGGGCTGAAAGTTAAAATTACGTAGATGGGTTCCGGGTTAAGATGGCGGCAGAGTAAGAAGCAGCTCTTAATCTCTCCTGACCGAAACACACAAAACTCCTCAAGGGGACATAAAAACAAGTCCAGACGAACGGAGGAACCCCACAACAGGGCACAGTGTGGAAGGTAAGTGGAATCGGGGCATTTCCATGTGATAAAGGGGTGAAACAGCTCTCACTAAATCGCGGGCTGAGCAACCACTCCACCCCCACCCCCTCCACACACACCACCTATAATGCCGAAGCCAGCTAAAAAGAAATAGAGCAAGTTTGGGGCACCCATCGAGTCATTGGCAGCTCCGGGGCCTGTTCCTGAGAGCAGCAAGATTTAGGACCCCAAAAAGCTAAAGAAAGCACACAAATTCTGGGCACGGGAGCAGGGTGCAGAGAGCGGATGCAGGGTGCAGAGCGCAGGCTCAGAGCGCAGGTGCAGGCGGAGGCAGGGGTGGAGGCAGACACAACCACGAGCTAAAGCTCTGAAACCCTGAGTGGGGAACCAGTGCAGACGGGTATATGACTGTGGAAGCAGTGCCCTAAGACTTGTAAAGGAACCTCCAGCAGACTATCAAGCAAGGGGGTCCACCAGGGGGCTTGACCGCAGACAGACCCTGAGTGCGAGGATAAACCTGAGAAGCTGCTGGGCTAACGATGGCTACCCAGTCTCAGGAAGTTCAGAAGAGAAAGATTAACAACAAGAAAAAGAAGTCTTTAACACTCAACAACTTTTACACAGAGAAAATCCAGACAACTGAGCAAACAGAGGAGGAGAACAAACAAGCATCTGGACCCTCCTCAAATAAGGAAAACTCCTCACAAGCTATGGAAGAG
>NW_025399334.1:0-3855 GCF_016433145.1 Gracilinanus agilis
TTTAGTATTTCTAATTTAGTTTTCATCTGGGGATTTTTAATTTGCTCACTTTCTAATTTTTTGAGTTGCATGCCCAATTCATTGATCTCTGCCCTCCTTAATTTGTTAATATATGCACTCAAGGATATAAATTTCCCCCTGAGTACTGCCTTGGCCGCATCCCACATTGTTTGGTAGGATGTCTCATCATTGTCATTTTCTTCAATGAAATTGTTGATTGTTTCTATGATTCCTTCTTTGACCAATTCGTTTTGAAGAATCATATTATTTAATTTCCAATTAGTTTTTTATTTTCCTGTCCAAGTGCCCTTACTAATTATTATTTTTATTGCATTATGATCTGAAAAGGTTACATTTATTTATCTGCTCTTTTGCATTTGTTTGCAATGATTCTATGCCCTATAACATGGTCAATCTTTGTGAATGTGCCATGTGCAGCTGAGAAGAAGGTGTATTCTTTTTTGTCCCTATTTATTTTCCTCCACATATCAATTAGATCTAATTTTTCTAGGACTTCATTCACCTCTCTAACCTTTTTCTTATTTACTTTTCGGTTTGATTTATCTAGATCTGACAGAGGAATATTTAGATCTCCCACTAGTATGGTTTTACTATCTATTTCCTTCTTGAGCTCTGCCAGTTTCTCCTTTATGAATTTGGGTGCTATGCCACTTGGTGCATACATATTGAGCAGTGTTATTTCCTCATTGTTTATACTGCCTTTAATCAGGATGTAATGACCTTCCCTGTCTTTTTTAATCATATCTATTTTGACTTTGGCTTTGTCAGAAATCATAATAGCCACTCCTGCCTTCTTTTTCTCATTTGACGCCCAAAAGATTTTGCTCAAACCCTGAACCTTAAACTTGTGTATGTCCACCTGCCTCATATGTGTTTCTTGTAGACAACATATGGTGGGATTTTGGTAAGGTTTGCTTATTACCTCTTTATGCCCTCTTCCTCTCCTTCTTATAATAGTATTTGTCCCCTCTCCCTCCCATGCCCTCTTTATGTGTAATAGAATATTCTATTTTCTTATTCACTAAAGTTTCTCTTGGTGTCCCCTGCTATTTACCCCCTCTTTCCCATCCCCCACGCCATCTTAGATTATTTAGTGTACCACCCTCACCCTGTGAATTATTCTTCTGATTACTATAATAGTCAATATTATAATAGTGAATAGAGTTCACTACAGAGAATTATACATAACATTTCTCTACATAGGAATACAGATAATTAGATCTCACTGAGGCCCTTAAAAAGGCAAATTTAAAAATTACAAGTTTTCTTTCTTTTCCCTCTGTATCTTATTTACCTTTTCAGGTTTCTCTCGATTTTTGTGGTTCAATATCAAACTTTGCATTTAGCCCTGGTCTTTTAGTGCAAATACCTGGAATTCTTCAATTTTGTTGAATGCCCATACTTTCCACTGGAAATATATAGTCAATTTTGATGGGTAGTTGATCCGTGGTTGCAGGCCCAGCTCTCTTGCCTTTCTGAATATCGTATTCCAAGCCTTACGGTCTTTTAGCGTGGAGGCTGCCAGATCCTGTGTGATCCTGATTGGTGCTCCTTGATATTTGAATTGTATCTTTCTGGCTTCTTGTAGGATTTTTTTCTTTTGCTTGAAAGCTTTTGAATTTGGCAATAATATTTCTAACCGTTTTCTTCTCTGGGTCGAATGTAGAGGGTGTTCTATGAATCCTTTCGATGTCTATATTGCCCTCTTGTTGTAGGACTTCAGGGCAATTTTGCTGAATAATTTCTTTTAGTATGGATTCCAGGTTTCTATTAATTTCTGGTTTTTCTGGAAGACCAATTATTCTCAAATTGTCTCTTCTAGACTGGTTTTCTTGGTCTATCACTCTCTCATTGAGATATTTCATGTTTCCTTCTATATTTTCAGTCTTTTGACTTTGTTTTATTTGTTCTTGTTGTCTTGAGAGATCATTAGCTTCCAATTGCTCAATTCTAGCCTTTAGGGATTGATTTTCGGCTATTATCTTTCGGTTTTCGGCCATAATCTTCTGGTTTTCAGCCATCATCTTCTGGTATTCCTTTTCAATCTGGTCATTTCTGGTGTTCAATTGCAAGATTTTACCTTTTAAACAGTTATTTTCTTGCCAGATCTCTTCCATTTTCCTCAAAATCTCAGTTTTGAACTCTTCCATAGCTTGTGAGGAGTTTTCCTTATTTGAGGAGGGTCCGGATGCTTGTTTGTTCTCCTCCTCTGTTTGCTCGGTTGTCTGGATTTTCTCTGTGTAAAAGTTGTTGAGTGTTAAAGGCTTCTTTTTCTTGTTGTTATTCTTTCTCTTCTGAGTTTCCTGAGACTGGGTAGCCATCATTAGCCCAGCAGCTTCTCAGGTTTATCCTCGCGCTCAGTGTCTGTCCATGGTCTATTGGCTCCTGAGGTCTGAGTTCTGGTTTTTTCCAAGGTCAAGCCCCCTGGTGGATCCCCTTGCTTGATCCTCTGCAGGAAGTTCCTTTACAAGTCTCAGGGCGCTGCTTCCACAGTGGTATACCCGTCTGCACTGGTTCCCCACTCAGGTTTTCAGAGCTTTAGTTCCTGGCTGTGTCTGCCTCCACCCACGCCTCTGCATGTGCCTGTGCTCTCTGCACCCGGCGTTCACTCTCTGCTCCCGCACTCAGTTTTCGCTTGAGTTCTTTGGTTTATTGGGGTCCTAAATCTTGCTGCTCTCAGGATCAGGCCCCGGAGCTGCCAATGACTCGATGGGTGCCCCAAACTTGCTCTATTTCTTTTTAGCTGGCTTCAGAGCTATAGATGTTGTCTGTGGAGGGGGTGGGGGTGGGGTGGTTGCTCAGCCCGCGATTTAGTGAGAGCCCTTTATAGCCTGGAAATGCCTCTATTCCACGTACCTTCCACGCTGTGCCCTGTTGTGGGGTTCCTCCGTTCGTCTGGACTTGTTTTTATGTCCCCTTGAGGAGTGTTGTGTGTTTCGGTCAGGACAGGTTAAGAGCTGCTTCTTACTCTGCTGCCATCTTAACCCGGAACTCCTATCTCCAAAATTTATTGTTCAAATATTTCACTATTGTAGATTATAGTATTGTAATAATTTCCAAATTTGTGTTATGACCTATTCCATCAACACTTTCTTCAAATATTCATATTTGCTACCTTTAATTCTAATGCAACACTATTCAAAGTGTGGCTACTAGTTAGCTATTATTGTGTTCAAAGTAAGGTATGAGGTGCTAGCTAGGGAAAAATGACAGAAGGAAAAATATTTTTCTGCCCTCAGGAGAGATGCATTCTACTGTAAAATCTTGCTAATATTTATAATAAAGTATTTATAATCTCCTCAGGTTTCATTTTGTTTTGTATATCAATAATTTCATATTTCCACTGGAATATTTTGTCAGATCATCTCTCAGACCTCTCAGAAAAATATTGTAAAAAATATAGCTCCATATAAGAATATGATACAAAACAAATTGTATTTTACTAGAGTTATGTGACTAGAAAAAGGATAATTTGTCAATTCTTGATTTCAGAGAACTAAACTACATGTCATGAAGTTCGAATTTAATGGAAAGCATCTCCACATTAATCATGGAATGTCAGATCTAGACAGAAGCTAAAAAGTGACCTATTCAATCACTCCATTTTACATAAGGAGAAACAAAGGCCTGGAGAATGGAAGCCGTTTTTTAAGGTCAAACAAATATTGAAAAGAAGAATTTGTACTAAACCCCAGAACGCCCATTTCTTAAGCTATGCCTTCTTTTACTCTGCCATGCTAGGTCCCCTTTTTGTTTGTTTTTTGTTTTTTTAGTAGAATATACATATATACATATATACATACATATATATGTATATATATATGTATATATATA
>NW_025399335.1:0-6976 GCF_016433145.1 Gracilinanus agilis
AAAGAAAAAGAAATAATCAGCTTCCTTGTGTGTGTAGTGACACATTGCCCAATCACCTTAGAAAAAGCATTAGAGGTTTTAAGCAGCTTATATTCTCGATGTTATGATGGGGAGGTATATGATTTACACAGTCTATCTCTTCAGAGAGGTAATATATGTTTACAAAACAATAATTTATGAATTTGTATAATTTTATTGGAGAACTAATTATATTTAAAATTTGATAATGCTTGCCATATGAAATAATAGCAATGTGATGGCTATAGGGGGAAGAGAAAAATATTTATTAAATGCCTTCTGTGTGACAGGCACTGTGCTAAAACTTTCCAAATATTATCTCATGTGTAATTAGAATTTGCTCCCCAGGACTCTCTTTATCAGCATTCCATTTGCATATTCATGCTAATGTACTAAAGTAGAGAAGATATAAGTTTTGTGTAGCTCCTCCTTGACTCTCTTTTCCTGGGAAGGTGTCTTGTGGAGGTTGGGTGAGAGCCAGGTAGAAGAATCTTACTCATGTGGTCTTACCCAGGCATTAATACTTTTGTTTTTTTATTTCTTATACTTCAAGTGATCACTAATAAACCTTATAAAATATAATACTTGAATTTATTGGACATTCATTTAAATTTTACATTCACTTGATTTTCACAACAAATCTTTGAGTTATGTGTGATCATTATATCCATTTAACAATTAAGTGAAGTAAGGCAGACAAAGGTTAAGGACTTGCCTAGGGTCATACATCTATCAAGTGTCTTTCAGCAAATTTGTAAGTGGATATTTCCTGATTCCAGCCCTGAGGTTTTATTTAGTCCATTTTTACTACCAATTTATTGTACTGATTTTCCTTGCAGAAAGACTGGATTCAAATTCTGCCTATAATATTTACTACCTGCATGAGCCCAAGTCAATCGCTTAACACCCTTATGTTTTCATTAATTCCCTAGGTTTTATATTATTTTTATCTTTTTTTTTAGCTAGAATAAAAATGTTTTGATGTTGGAGTGACTACAATTGTTATTTCTAAACACTGACATACTTTATGTTCAGCTGTTAATGATCTCTCTTTTCTGAAATCTCACATAATAATTCACATCTCTATTTTACTTATATGATTCATTGCACTATGGTCATTTCTGTATTTGTTTTTGTGTGCCCTATAAGTTTATATGCTCTTCAAGGTATCTAGTCCAATTCATACATGTACAATATTTCTGTCATCACTATATCTTCTATCATAATAATTGTATTTATCATGAGTAATATTCTTAGCCATAAAATATTATTTATTCAATATAAATAAAACAAACAAATAGATTCCTTATTAGTGTTCAAGGCATTGTTTATAAAATTCAGCTTGGTTTTAACTATCGTGCTTCTGATACTGTTCTCAAAAATGATATATTTTGTGTCAACTTTCTTAACTGCTTTTATTTCTTTATATGTATGTATGTGTATATATGTGTATTTATACTTACATACAAAGTATAATATATATTATTTAAATATTATTTTCTTGATAAGTTCTTACACACATGTTTCTCTTTAGATAGATGCTGGGTTTTTATTTTTAAAAGAAATAAAAATCTAAGCAATATATATGTATATTTTTAATTGGGCTGTTTCCTTCAAAATTTAGGATTTATAAAGATCTTCTTTAACTTGATTTTTCCCAAATTGAGTTTCATGCCTCAGGATCAATCTAAGTCCAACTTTTTGTTTTACTCTATTATAATTTCAAATAAGTGTAAGAGCTGACAGGCTGGAGGGAGCAGCAGCTGGCTCACTGACTGGTAGTGGGGGATGAGTAGAAGCCTGCTTTCCCCCAAGATGTCACAGGCCCTGTTGCTTTTACTTTGAGGGAAAAAGGTCAGGGGTTTCCCCAAGAGGAATTAGATTATATCTTCCCCAACTTGATGGAGTAGTTGAGGAAAGAAATATCTCTACAAAGAAAAATGTTTCAGGCTGACAGGTGACGTTATCACACAAGGACATTTGATAAAATCAACAAGGCCCACACTACTGATCTTCTCTTCTAACTGTCAGTCCTGAAAATGGAGTATGAAAATTACTTAAGGGTAGGTCTGTTGATGTTGACCTGCTTAATTGAAATGTACAAAAGCTATCTGAAACTATGAATGTAACATTTAATAATAGGAGGTAATAAATAAGGAAAGGAGAGGTTTATGAGTTTTAAGGGTTAGGAGGGCTCTATCAACTAATAGCTAAGACTTGAGTTTGACTTTTCCCAAGCTTGGGCAAATCCCCTTTCATAGTTCTTTTCCTTTCCTTCTTTATTGCTTGAGTACCTAACTAAATAAGTAGATGAGTAAGCATGAGCTGTACTTAAGCTGGTGTTGATTGTTGATCTAAAGAGATGATGTTTAGTCTCAGTCGACTGCATATAGGATCTTATAACAGCTGTAGAAATCAGGTCAATGAGGGACAGTCAAGATATTCAGAATAGCAGGGTAAGGCATAAGGAAATTTCTGGTAAGAGGTATAAGTAAGGCCTAAAGTGTGTCTAATTCACACGATGCTCCACCCTAGTACCCCTAAATCCAGAATGAGTGTGTGCTCTGCTTAGGGGACACCACCTTATATACCCTGGTTCTAAATGCCTCCAACTGCCCTAAGTAACTTGAGGTTCTGAAGTTTGTACTCCACTTGGCCTTCTAGCTTACATAAGGAATCCCTTCCTAAAGTTCCCATTTCCCCTATCCCTTCAACTGTAAGCTCCTTCTTGATGATAATAATGTGGCCTAGAAGAGAGGTTATTTATATTGTTTCCTTTAACATCTTCTTATTTTTTATTTTTTTATTTAGAATATTTTCCCATGGTTACATGATTCACCTCCTCTTCCCTTCCCCCCTCCCAGAACTGACAAGCAATTCCACTGGATTATACATGTATCATTGTTCAAAACCTATTTCCATGTTATTTATATTTGCAGTAGTGATCCTTTAACATCGAAACCCTAATTATATTCCTACCAAACTATATGATTGATCATATGTTTTTCTTCTGTGTTTCTGTTCCCACAGTTCTTTCTATGGATGTAGATAGTGTTCTTTCTCATAAATTCCTCTGGATTGTCCTGGGTCATTACATTGCTTCTAATAGAAAAGTCCATTACATTTGATTGTGCCATTATATATCAGTCTCTGTGTACAATGTTGTCTTCTTTCTGCTCCTTTTGCTCCTTTAAATTTTCAAGAACTAAATTATTAAGGAAAAAAAGAATGTAGTCACTGTTCTACCTTTAGTAAAGAGGAAATGCTAACAGATTTTCAGATTGTTGAAGCACCCTTTTATTAATATATTGTGTCTCTCTGTCTCTTGATTTGTTCTGTTATAAAGAAGTAAGGCAATTTCTGATAATGAGGAGGGATAAAGGGTGATAGGGTGATAGGAGGAATGATGGGGATAGCTGAGTGTAGGGAAGGGATGAATGAGGTTGTATATAGGAAGGTAAGGGAATGAATGGGAGTATACAGGAGGGCAGCTCAAATAGTCTTATTCACTGAGGCTTGAGACAGAGGATACTGGGAGGAAGTAGGCTGGGTTCTTCAGGCAGGGAAGGTATCTCTATGGTACAAGAGGAATTGGGCCAGTCAGAAATGTTTAGATCAAAGCTGGGGGTTTCTCTTTTTAATTTCTAAAGTCCCTTGAGGGAGGAGTCAAAGGCTCCTCCCTGCCAGTGAAATTGATGTCTGCAGGAAATCTCCACTGGGTACTTCCTGCCCAAGATGGATACCTAGGTTTCCCCCAAGAAAATAAAAGGAAAGTAATTCTCCCCTCTTCAGCCTTTGGCTTAATCTTCAATACAATGATTCACCAGAGGCTTTGTATAGGTAACAAAGGGGATTTATTAATGTCAGGGATAATCAGAGGGAAAGAAGTTTTAGGTTTTTATAACTGCTGCTAGGGAGAAGGCTGGTGCTGGGGGATGGGTTACAGGAGAGTGTTAGACTGAGAGAGGCCAGCTCTCCTAGTCAGGAAGGTTTGACTGTTTTGAAATAAAGAATTTATCAGATCACAAAATAAGGGGTGGCTTGATTTAGGATGTCCTACTTGCCTACAGAAACGAAACTCACAATGTCCAACCACCAAGCCCACTCTTCCTCCCAGGGCCCCAAGGGGAATTCAGAAAAAATAGTAGGGATGTAGATGGAGAGATCAGGGAGAGATCCAGAGAAATCAGCTAGGTCCAAATGCCCAAAGACAAACCCCAAAAGCCACAAGCCCAAGCCAACAGACAAGAGCCCAAGGCAAAAGGCAAAAGCCCCTCAGTTGGAACTTTAGCACTATTTATAGCCTCAGGCTCCAATTGTCTTTATGAACATTCTAAACTCCTAACTGCCAGGGCTGCTTACAGTTGAATTTGCAAAAGCAAAAGGCTTCTGCTAGCAACTCTTCATTACAGTTCATATTTTCCCTTCAAATTCTTTGTATATTTCTTATTTTTCTGAGATAGCGGAAAACTTGCTTTAGACTATTCTTTGTAGATTTTCTTTGAGTTTTTTCCTATTAAGTTTCTTCTTTCCTTTTCAAATATTTCCTCATACTGAAACATCTTTTTGATATACTATATTAGTCTATTCCATCTCTGTTTTGTTTTGGTTCTTTAGAATAATATATACCCTTCTAAATAGTAATCTTAAAGAACATGAGCATCTTTCTTTTGAGTCCTTCATTAGTTTCTCTTCATCTCTGGCCAAAGAGCCATTATGTTTAGAGTTTGTGTACAAAAGCCCATATATTCTAGATATTACCTTTGAGTTAACTATTTCCCTCATCTTTTTTCCCTAAAACTATAATCTTCATTTTACATCTGGGAGAAAACACCATCGGCACTCCGAAATTCTTTGTGTCTTTGCCCAGTCTACAATATCACAAAAATAACTGCTTGGGCCTTCTTCTCCTGAGAATTTTCCTCAATAAGTAAAAATCATCAATGTTGGTAGGTCTTAAGAAACTATGTGGCATAGTCCTTTGTCCTTTAAAGAGAGTACACTTAGAGTGGCATAATGTCAGATTGACAACAAATTTTCTCTATGTATTATCAATCGCTAGCAATATTATTTTATTTTCTTGATTGACTAGAAGACCACTTCCCTATCAATACTACAAATGAAGTTCTTCATTCCTTACAGGAAAAGAAACAAGTTAATTCTCAGAAGGTCATGGATTACTATGGTTTCTCTCTTATTTCCTCCTTTTCACTCCCTTCTTTCTTCCCTTTCTTCCTTCTTTTCACTTTATTTCACTTGTACTCTTTACATTATCCTCTTTCTTTTCCTTCCCTTAAGTATTTTATGATAAATAATTCATTCAATTCTTTATGGAAAAATTCATTTTCAAGGATAACCTAGAAAAAAATATAAAGGAACTCTAATATTTTGAAGTTTTCTTCTTGTGAGACCAGTCTGAAATGTATCCTTAAGGGGTAGTTACTTGGCAGTCGTAGAGAGATAACTAATCCATAGTCTTATTAGGAGATCACAAATTTGATTTTACCCTTGATAATTATTTGGAATAGATTCCATTTTCCATAGTATGTTGTAGCTCATATGGCCAGCTCTTGGCAAGTTGCTACATTAAATTCACTAATTATTTACAAAATTACAAACTCCTTCTCTAAATTCAACATTTTTCCTGGGTAGAGAGAACTATAAAACACAAATACTGCCTGATTTAGTAGGGAAAATTCTGTCATACGATTTATGTGCTTTAATATAATGACCTTAGAAAAACTTGAAATCAATAAGGAAACAACATTAATAACTTGAGAGATTAGGAAAGGTTGTCCTTAGTAGGTAGCATCTAAATTAAATCTTAAAGCTGAAAATTTAGAAAAAAGTGTGTATTTCATGAAGGCAAGAAAACATGAAGGTGAGAGGTGGAAATCTGAGTTATAAAAACAGTACTTATATTACCTCATTTGGTTATAGCAAGTAAAGATATATGAAATGAAGTAAATCTGAAAATATAGTTTTTAGTTAGAATCTGAAAGGTCTAATGTCAAGCTGAAACTTTTACATTTTGACCTAAAACCAAGAGAGAACAGTTTAATTGACCACTATGGAAATAGACATGGTAAAACCACTATTTTAGAAAAAGTATGTGTTTTTTAACTGGGTAAAAGATGTATGGGGGACAGGCAACCTTATGAGGTGGATGTGTTCAGAACCTATTACAATTATTGTTATTTGTCCTTTGTTTTCAAAGAGAACCATTGACATCATGGGGTGATGCTTTGACTTTTACTTGAATCGAAGTGAGATTAGCATTTCATAAAATCATTGCTTCACTCTCTCTTCAAGAGATATCCAATTCCAGTGGCAAGACAAAAGTCAGGATGACTGGACATGGCTCAGGATGCAATGGAAGACCTTGTAGTCTACAATATCTGACCAAATATCAAGTGCTCCACAGCTTTGGCCATTTCCATGGCCATTGGAACAAATTGTTTTCATCCTCACATTCCTTTCACATGCTTGGAGTAGACAATCCCCTCAACTCATATATGAGTTTTTTTTTTCTTTTACTTGCTCTCATTTTGGATGAGCACATCTGCTCTGAGGGATGGTTTGCTGGTATGTGCCCATTTCATATGCTATAGCTTCTTGGAGCCACAAATGAGACTTCAGTGCCATGTGAACACCAAAGGTGGATAAGCAACCATGTGAACCTCTAGGGTAGGGGTTGGCAACCTTTTTGGCCATGAGAGCCATAAACACCACATTTTTTAAAATATAATTTCGTGTGAAAAAAAACTGACTTTATGGATCCTGCAGAAAAAGCCATAATCTAGCCCTCAAAAGAGCCAGATATGGCTCGAGACCTGCTCTAGGGTCATATATAGTATAGTACAGTAAATCATTCAAGCATATGATGTTCCTTATATAAGCTGGTGGTCACACAAATTAAAAGAAAGGGATTGATGAAATTTATATATATATATATATA
>NW_025399336.1:0-3534 GCF_016433145.1 Gracilinanus agilis
CTTCCTTCCTTCCTTCCTTCCTTCCTTCCTTCCTTCTCTCCTCCTCCTCTTCCTTCTCCTCCTCTTTCTCCTCCACTTCCTCCTCCCCTTCCTCCTCCTCCTTCTTTGCACTGGTTGCCTGTTATTCTTCACAACTTTTTCTTATAGATAAATTTGATTTTTTTCTATATTTGCAAAATAGAGAAAAATGCCCATTATCCATCAATAAGTCACTAGTATAACTATGCACCTCAAAAACCTATCATGCTCCCCTGTGCCATGAATACCTTGGCTTCTCAGAATCCTTAGCTTCCTCCCAGGTTCGGTGTAGGGCTATTTTCTCCATGAAGGCTTCCTTGATTTCCACAACTGAAAAGGTTCTCTCCCTTCCTCAGATTCTCCTAGAAAACTTTCTGGTTGTCTCCCTTGACCTATCACTGCCCATTATAGCCTAGCTCTTTAGTAGCTACTTAAGCCACTAAAGTCTAAAATCACTCTAGGAATAAAAGGAATAGGAATAATAGGAATCTAAGGTTTGTAACAGCTCTTTGAAGGAGGTGCCATCATCATCCCCATTTTCCAGATGAGGATACTAAAGCAGACAGTGGTTAAGTGACTTGCCAAGGTCAATGGCTAGTTAATGTCTGAGATTGGATTTGTTGACCTGCTGAGGCTCCTAGCTGCCTTCCCAGGAACTTGTAATATCCTTGAAAACAGGGGCACCAACTCATTTTTTATTTGCTTCTTTTCTTTTCTTTCTTTCTTTTTTTTGGTTTGTCTTAATGTAGCACTAAGCCTGGCAGCTTGCAACTTGATAGGTGTGTGTTGAAGTGAGCAGAATTGGATACGAGGATGTTTTTTAATGACAAAAACAATCATGTTCTTCTAAGAGAATGGGGTGACATGGGACAGCTGTGTCATGGCAGCAAGAACTTTATACTTGACAGAAGGGGACCCCCATTTGGATCCTGCCACTTACCACCGGATTACCCTGAGGAAATTCCTTCCCTTCTCTGGGCCTTAGTTCCTCCCCTAGAAAATAAGGGATCTGGCCTTAGGGGCCTCTAAGATCCCTTCCCACTCTAAATGTACCATCCAAAGACATGAGCATACATAGAATGTCTCCATAGTACTGCTGGCCCCACTGATCGCCAAAACAACATTGGTGAACTCATTCTCTCTTTTACCTACAGCAGACTTGTCATTCATTCATTTATTCATTCATTCATTTATTCATCCAGTCAGCCATGCAGAAAATATTGATTAAGTACTTGTATTCTGTTCTCAGTTTGGGGAGTCTCCAAATTTAAATAAGAGTCATCCAAGTCCAATGGCAAGCCCAAAGTCAAGCTGATCAGTGATGGTGTGAGATGCGCTCACAGCTTAAAATATTCTTTGTGTTTTGGGCCCCTGGAAGTTAAGAGACAGAAAGAGGAATGAAGCATAGAATCACCTCTAGGCCCCGTATCCTGCCTGCCGTGGCTCTGGGCCTCAGGATCCTCTGAGAGACATTGTCTCCATCTGAGATATCAGATCCTGCCTGTAGAAGTTTCTCTCTCCTGCCCCCATTCCAACAGCCACTCCACCCTTAACTCACAACCGCCATGACACCAATATGGCCCCATGTGGCTTCCTTACCTGGGGGATGGGTCTACAGGAGATGTCTCATCTCTGATCACTGCTGGGGGATGGAACAACTCATGTCCAGCCCATAAAGGCCTCCCTACCTGCCCCATCGCATGGCCTTATGGACAATGTATCATGGTGGACCAGTCTAATTTCCCTTTGTTTGTTTTTTGGATAAGCTTATTAAAGCAACAGATCAAAGAAATTCTATAGTACTGCTTCCCTATCGCTGATAATTTGCTAAACATTTGAGTGGTGATGGGGATGGGGACTAGGCCTGAGATTCCACTGACAGGGACAGCTCCCATGCCAATCCCCCCAAACCCTTCTACCAATACAGCCTGGTTTCCCACCAGGCCCGAAGGCCACAGTCCATGCACATGCATGAGATGACCCGGCATCTGCCTCGGCCTTTCAGGAGCCCCCCTCCAAAGCCAGTGGTACAGCTAGATAGTTCAACTGCCCAGATGAATGTAGATTTATGAAGAGAAAGGACACTAGAGAACAAGGAACATGCTTTGCTGCTGCAACCTTAGGAGCACAGGGCCCTTCCATCTGGCTCGAAGATGAAATCTTCTGTGGGTTTTGCCCTCGCCAATAGGATGGGAGCTCCTTGAGAGCAGCGGCTGACTTCATTTCCTATTTATATTCCCCCCCAAATTAGGATAAAGGGTTGCACAAAGTAAGTGTCTAATAAATGCTTGTAAATTTATTCGTTTTGGAAAATTCATTTGTTCATTCTTAGCATTAGTATTTAGAGGGAAAAAACATGGTTAAGGTACAGAGTGCCAGAGAGGACAGCCAGTGTGGTAGAGAGAAGGAGAAAGAAATAAGCGTTTGTAGAGGGCCTGCTACAGGCCAGGCATGCGCTAAGCCCTTTTCAAAGAAGCTCTCATTTGATCCTTATAATGACCCTGTGTTACTTTTGCTTTAGAGCTGAGGAATTTAGGGGCAGCTGGGTAGCTCAGTGGATGGAGAGTCAGGCCTAGAGACGGGAGGTCTTAGGTTCAAATCCGGCCTCAGACACTTCCCAGCTGTGTGACCCTGGGCAAGTCACTTGACCCCCATGGCCCACCCTTACCACTCTTCCACCTAGGAGCCAGTACACAGAAGTTAAAGGTTTAAATAAATAAACAAACAAACAAATAAATAAATATTTTTCAGGAATAGAGTTGAGGAATTTAAAGCCAATAGAAGGAAAATGTCTTGCTCAGAGTTACCCAGCTAGTAAGTATCTGAGGGGCAGATTGGGCCTCAGATCTTCCTGACTCCAGAGCCAGTGCTTGAGTCCATGCCACATGAGGCTTTAGGGATTTAGGAGTTAGGATGTTTGGTCTTAGGAAGTGAAGATTTGCAAAGGAGGAATATAATAACTATTTTCAAATATTTCAAGGATTGTCATACAGAAGAAGGAATTATTGTTATTCAGTTATTTCAGTCATGTCTGACTCTTCGTGGCTCTGTTTGAGGTTTTCTTGGCAAAGATACTGGCGTGGTTTGCCATTTTCTTTTCCAGCTCCTTTTACAAATGAAGAAAATAAGACAAACAGGGTTAAGTGACCTGCCCAGGGTCACACAGCTAGTAAGTGTCTGAGTTCAGATTTGAACTTGAAATGATAAGTCTTTCTGACTCCAGGCCTGGCACTCTACCCATTTTCCCCCTTAGTGGCTCTCAGTACTAGCAGAGGATGGAAGAGGGAATAGAATTATTCATTTGGTCCACAAAAGGCAGAAGAAAAACTAATATAGACAGGCAGGTAGGTAGGTTTGTAGGTAGATGTTAGATAGATCAATTAATAGACAGAAAGACAGAAAGATAGGTAGATCAATACATTCATAGATAGACAGACAGATAGATAGGTAGATAGATGGATAGATAGACAGATAGGAGAGAGAGAGAGAGAGAGAGAGAGAGAGAGAGAGAGAGAG
>NW_025399337.1:0-8019 GCF_016433145.1 Gracilinanus agilis
TATATATATATATATGTATACACACACACACACATATACACACACACACAATTATTCCTCTATAGTTTGTCACTCTTTCTTCTAAGTATACTTCTTCTAGCTACCCTGTTGATATTAACAATTTTTAAAAGTTATCAGTATCATCTTTTCTTATAGCGATACAAATCACTTGAACTTATTGTGTCCCTTAAAAAAAGATTTTTACCCCCTCTCTTAATTACCTTTTTGTAATTCTCTTGAATTCTGTGTTTTAACATCAAATTTTCTATTTAAGTCTGGTCTTTTCTTTATGAATGCTTGGAGTCTTCAATTTTATTAAATCACTATACTTTCCTCTAAAAGAATATAGTCAGTTTTGCTGGATAGTTGATTCTTTGTTGTAGACCCAGTTCCCTTGCTTTCCAGAGTATTATATTCTATACCTTCTAGTCCTTCAATGTAGATGCAGCCAGATCCTGTGTTATCCTAACTGTGGTTCCCTGTTATCTGAATGACTTCTTCTTAGCAGCTTATAATATTTTTTCCTTGGTCTGGTATTTTTGAATTTGGCTATAATATTCCTGGGAGTTGTCAGTTGTGGTTTAAATGTAATAGATGATCTGTGGATTTTTTAAATCTCCACTTTTCCCTCTTGTTCAAGAATGTTGAGGCAGTTTTCTTGGATAATTTCCTGTAGGATGATGTCCAGGCTTTTTCTTTTTTCATGATGTTTTGGTAGTCCAATAATTCTTAAATTGTCTTTCAATGATTTGTTTTCCAGATCTGAGGTTCTGCCAATGATTTGTTTCATATTTTCCTCAAATTTTTCATTCTTTTGATTTTGTTTTATAGATGTTTGCTGCCTTCTCAAGTCATTTCTTTCTAGTTGTTGAATTCTAATTTTTAAAGACTGAATTTCACCCTGGCTTTTTGATCATCCTTCTCCTTCTGGTCTGATTTTCTTTGTATGTCATCTTTCACCTTCTTTCCCTTGTTTTCAAACTGGTCAATTTTGGCTTTATGACACTATTTTCTTTTCTTAGTTCATGCATTTTCTTTTCCCTATTGTCTTCAGCCTCTATTAATTTTTTTAAATTGTATTTTGAGTTCTTCCAAAACCTGTGTCCAATTTGATGGATTTTCTGTTATTTTGTTGCAGTTCCTTGAGCTTCTTCTATTTTATTTGCTCTTTGTTTACTTCCTGGAAAGAACCTCTCAATAGTAATTTCTTTTTTCTTTTTCTGTTGTTTATTCATATTTTTTCCTTCTATCCCTCCTGTAATTGGCTGTAACCTTGTTTCTCTGGTTATTTACTGAAACTTTGAATTTGGGTTATTTTGTCCTGAATGAGCACATTCTCTGCTCTGCTAGTTGATTAGCTTAAGCAGATGGTTTTAATGAGCTTTGATGTAATATCTTCCCCAGCTGGTAACAGAGGTTTGTAGCTACTTTCTCTGCAGTCTTTGGGGGAGAGGTGTTGGAATTTCCTTGCCTTCTGAAGACTTCTTATCTGTTCTATTGATGGGATTAAGCCAGGGTGGGATTGTTCTATAGAGCTTGATGTGCCCTGAGGCTAAACCATGAGAGAAGGGGGGGAGGCAAGATGGAGCTTTTTCTCTGTGTCTAGGGTGCCTTCTCTGTGTTTCTCCTCTAGCCATCTCCCTGCAGTCTGTCTTCAGAGCTCTGAGCCTGGCTCAGCTATGTCAGCAAGGCCTTCTCTCCAGACAAATGCATTTGCCTGCCCAGAGATTCCAGGAACCATGGGAGACTCAGCAGAGTATGTAGGGGTGGGTTTCTGGGATCTTCCTTACCCTCAAATCCAACAGTTCAAGAATTCAGACCTTTTTCTTGGTGTACCACTTGAGCTAGCTGTCCAGCAGGAGGATCCCCCAGCTCTGTCCTGTTAGATTTGGTTTTCTTTCCTCTCAAAGCATTTTTTTATCTCACTGAGGAAGGGTAGGGAGGTGTGGAGTTTGGTGTCTAAGCCACCATCTTCCCAGAATCCATGAATAACTTCTTTAAAAATCACTCCATTCTAAATTTATGAAATGATGCTTCATGAAGGGATAAGGCATTACTCCATGCTGCACTTTTGAGTGGTATAAAAGGTATTTCTTCTCTACCTTGGCCAACTTAGGTCTTTCCTGCCCACCAAACCATGTTCCTCTTCCTCTGGGGCTTTAGGACCTCTAGATCACTGAAGTTCCTAGTGATATATCTCCCCAATCTTTCGTGGCCTCCACAGAAAGAATGCTAGGAACCTCAGAGTTACTGGTCCTAAATTTCCTAATGCTCAGATTGCCCCAGTAGCTGCCACTCTCAGTAGCTTCCTTCTTACACACTGTGTGTTTCCAATCACTCAGGGGATCTCTCCTAGGACTCTTCTTCCTTCCTTGCTGCTTTAACAGACTCTTGCAAGCTACACATATTTCTGGACATTATCTAATTCTGTTCAATGAATTCTGGTACCTGTACTGGTTCCAGCTTTGCTGGAGGCCCCTTTTCTTCAGGTGTTGAAAAGCAGAGGGGCTTTGACTAACTTTTCATATAGTTCTGTGGTGGAAGAATTCATTTAATATAGATTGTCATTTTATTTTTCATGTCCCTTTTTGTTTAACTTTTTTTGTTGTAGTCATTGTGTGAGAGCAAGACTTCATATCTCTTTTCCAACATGACAGAGATGGGCAGTAGGCAATATAGGAGCAAGACCTTTATATTCTCAAATCTTGTTTTCATCATTCATTAGGACTAGGCAAATATCAATTGCAAAATCTTTAGTTTCAGCATTAATCAAGCATGAATTGCATATCATTGTTGTATTGTTGATCAGTTGATCAATTCACTAATCACCTGTACTGGATCTGTAATGTTCCATACTGGTTACCAGCTTTGTACCTAATCTGTTTCATTAATTATTCATATTGTTCTATATTTACTTTAGTTCTGAACTGTTAAGATATAATTAGTTACCAATAGTAGTTATCTATTGGGCTGCAACCCCCCCTCCATGATTGCATTCCAGAAGGATAGTGAGACCTCTCCCACATTGTCAAATGATGACCAGGTGGACAATAGGGAAACATGGGACATGTGCATTTTAAAGGACTCTGACAATCCAGAAGGAGCCCCCAAACCAACACATGCTCCTTATATCCTATGAGGTACATGTCAAACTCAAGACCATATTTCTACCTGAATTTGGACATGAACATTTCCCAGGGTTTGGGGGTTAGAAGGAGAAAAGCTGGCAATTTCTCAAGAAGCTCCCAGAAACTCTGATCCACACCTCGGATTGTGACTCCTCCTCTGGGGTTACCACTCCATTACCTATTGGGCTATTCCATCATCTCCAGAGCTGCTACTCCACAGCTGGAGTTGATACTCTACACCTGGAGAACTGCTCTGGTATCAGCACCAGAGAGGCTACTCTACTATACCCCTCTCCCCCCAGGCTAATCCATGCCCCCCAGATATTTTACCAGCTATTAGATTATTATAACACCTTAAACTTCTTGAAATAAAATTTGATTCTTACTTCTGAATTGAATGGAGTTTGAGTCTTCCTTTCTTGGGAGAGACCCTGCTACAAACTTGGGTATGTTTCTCCCACAACAGTAGGAAATCTCCTTAGAAACATAAATCTAAAAGCTTTTTCCAGATGACAAGTCCTCAAATTCTTGAAGATAGCTATCATATCCCTCTTACTATCTCTTTTTCTCTGAGCAAATCCTTCCCTAGTTAAGCTGATTTTCATAGCACGAACTAGAAACATTTGGAATCATTTAAAGTATAAAGTATACATTACCTGAAATCACCTGGCAAGAATGTTTTCAGAAATTACAAAGGAAATTTGTTGTTGGCAGGATCCTCCTGGCATGAACTATAAGGCACTTCGCCATACTGGTTACTATTCTCTAGACCAATGGTGTCAATCTCATATAAAAATGGATCCCTTCCAGCTGCATATTGACTTAGAAAACCACAAATGAACACTATGTTGTACTATGTTTTGACTTATTTTGTCAAACATTTCACAATTATATTTAATAACTTTTGGGGAGCACTGGAGAGTTTTGAGTTTGATACCACTATTCCAGATACTCTCCATCTTATAAAACTAGGTCTGAACACAATATTCTAGAGGTGATCTAAAAAGGGCAGAGTACAGCAAGAGTAGTGCTTCCTTTGTCCTGGACATTATATTACTCTCTTGGATAATTAGCACACTGTTGCCTCATATTCAGTTTATAGTCTACTAATGCTAGAATTTATTTTTTATTATTAAATAGTTCCCTGTATTCTGTTTCTTGTACTTGTAAAGTTAATTGTTTAAAAATGTGTAAGATTTTTGTAAACATGCTGTTTGTCAAAAAATTTTTGAGTCCTTTCTAATCCATCATTTTAGCTATTTTTAGTTTTGTGTTACTGGCAAAATGTATTTATGTGCCACCCATGCTTTTAGCCAAATCAGTCATAAAAATATTACACATTAGAGGGCCATGGATATATTCCTGGGATATTCCACTGGTGACCTCCTTATAAGATAACTATTTAGAAATTGCTTCTCTCCAAAATTTGTCATTCTCATATTCTGTCATATCTCTCTAGTTCAACCTGATTTTTAAAAGACTATCATGATTCAGTAATCACATTTGCTAATTCTTTCAATGGTAGAGGATTAATTCAATTTGAATCAGTTTACTAGAATTCTCTTACTTATATCCTTTCTTAGCTTGGTCATCAATTCCTTAGTAGTGTTTTTTCCTTCATTTTTGTAGCAAACAATAACTACTCTTTGGGTATCACCATTCAACCAGTTCCTGAATCCATTTACCTATACTAGTATCTATTCCATTTCTCTCCAAGTTGTTCATAAGAATAGCATGAGATTGTCAAACGCTTTGCTAAAACCTATTTGAATTATATCCATAATAAGGCATTTGTTTTCAGATTTGGCAGTGTGAGTTTGTTCTGCCTGACTATATGTATTCATTACAAAGGCTTTATTTTTATTTTTATGTGGGGGATGGGAAGGAGAAGATAGAGTAATAAAAAAGAAAGAAAAGAGGATCTTTGAAGTATGTTTTTAAAAATGCACTGAAAAGATTGGAAGGGAAATTTAAAAAATCACAGTCAAATCACATATAAACAGGATAGACATTAAAATAATACAAATTTATGTCAGGTTAAGATCATATATGTAAAGGAAAATGAATTTTATATAGTAGAACTATAGTTTAAATTATAATCCTCTTCTGTTATAATATTTATAAGAAAATGTCTGTCTTGTTTGATGTGTTCAAAATTATATATCTATTATACAGATTAATATTTAATATGGTAAGCTAGTCTGTTAGCATTTTGTTTAATATCAACATTAATATTGGCCAATATCAATATCAATGATATTGAAGTATAATTATCTTTCTCTTTTTTATAACTCCCAGTTGTAGGTATCAGGATCATATTCATAATCTGTATAAAAACAGAAGGTCTAGCTAATGACCAAGAAGGCTAATAGGAGAACTCAAGTGGATAGATGTAGTTTCCATTTAGAGAACTCCCTAAATACCCAGCAGAGGTCTCTGGGTATTCTAGTCTCCCCTTTAGTAGTGAGAGTGAGAGTAAGAGTAAGGCACTTTCTCTCACTGAGCCAGTTGCACAAAATACCTTGGAGACAATATTATATAAAATTAGCATCTCTATTTATTCAAAGAGAGGGTACAAACTGAGGATCAGAACAAGGTGTCCCTGAAGTTAAGGGGTCTAGCTTTCAAACCCACCACAAATTATGTCCCTCACAAGAGGGAGTCTTCTGGTCTTCAAGCTAACTTACCAGCTCCCTATTTCTACCTAGATGTTCCCCCAAAAAGCTGGCTAAGCTGCCTATCTATGACCCTCAGTAGTTGGTTTGATTGAGTTCAAAAGCTATTTTGAAAACCCATTATGATTGCTCTCAAAATGGCTAAGTGCAACCCCAGTGGGTCTGAACCCTGAGGTAAAACCTCAAAGCCAAACTGACAGGATTTTAGACAAAAATTTCTGGAAAGTTGATAAAACCATAGCAGGTATAGTAAGATTCTTTGCTAGATGTTCTCCCATCAAATAGAGCACCTTCCAAGATGATTTTAGGGTTTCCCCTTCTCCATAGACAGGCTGAGATAGCTAAGCTCCAGCAAGCCTGCCTTTCCTCCTCCCTTCAGGACAGGAAGAGAGACTCCCTTTTATAGGAAGTCACTCACTCTAACAGTAGTTCCTTTCAAACTACTCCTCTTCTACCCCCTGCCTACTAAAATCCTTTCTCTAGAGTTCCTAGCATGTGTCTTAAAGAGAACCTTCCACTTCTCTTAAATCTTATCCTTATCTCTATTCTTTCCCCCTTACAGTTAACATTTTGTTTAATATCAATATTAATATTGGCCAATATTGAAACCAATATAAATGATATTGAACTATAATTATCTTTCTCTTTTTTATCATTCCCAGGTTTAGGTATCAGGATCATATTCATAATCAATAGATTGCCTTCTTTTTCTGTTTTAAAAAATAATTTTTATTGCTACTTTATTTGGTATAATTTCTAGAACATTCCCCCCTCTCTGCCATTCTAAACTGAACCTTCCTTTGTAATTAGAGCAAAGAAAAATGTCTAGAGCAGCCAATTTAACAATGTATATGATGTTCCTGATACGGTTTTTGAAAAGAAAAAGAAGAGTTTTAGAAAAAGAATTGTTGCAATAGTATTTTTATAATTGTATTTCTATAAATATTGCACGTATTTTTGGTATGTTAAAAACTCTTGGATAGTTTATGTATTTTGTAGTCATTCTGAATAAAACTTCTCTTATAATATTTTCTTTTATTAGTATGATATAAAATGATTTTGCTTATTTATAATGTATTCTGAAACCTTGTTAAAGTTATTAATAGTCTCATTAGTATCTTCACTGGGTCTCTGGGATTTTCTAAGTATACCATCATGCCATTTGCAAATTGAGATAATTTTGTCTCTTCTTTGCCAATGTTCACAACATTAGTTTTGTTCTCTTACTGCTTTCCTTAGCTAACACTTCTAGAATTTTGCTAAACGATAGTGGGGAGAGTTTGAATATCTTTATTTTAGCTGTTGTTGTATTGGAAAACTTATCAGTGTGCCAGACATTCTAATAAGAGCTAGGAATAAAAAACACAAGGCAAAAACTGGCCTTATATTCAAGGATATTTATTCAAATAGGGAAAACAACATCCATTCATACGTATATGTATATACATACATATATATATATATATTACATGTATGTATGACACAAAGTAGATATTTATCTGTTAACTTAAGGGGGTAGAGTAGGAAAGGCTTCCTATAGAATTTAGTGAATTTATTGTTGAAGGAAGCCAGAAGTTCTAAGAGATTGATCACATCCCTACCTACTCAATAAAGTCTAGGATCAAATATGGATCCCTTTGGAAGACAAGTAAAAAGCAAATTGAATTTGGAGGAACTTGAGGAAAGGCTACATATTAAAGTCTATTGCAATAGTCCAAATGAAAGGAGACAAGGGTCTGAACGAGAAGTAGTAGATGTAAGATGGGGAAAGGGAAAAAAATGAGAGATGTTGTAAAGACAGAAATGGCATTATTTGTCACAAAGTTGGCTATATAAAATGAATGAGAGTAAGAATAAAGGATGCCACTATGATTGTTTTCCTGGGTGGTATTCCTGACTAGCATGTTCAGAAGAAGGTTGGGTTATGGATATATGAAATGTTTTTTCTTCTTTTGAGGAGGCATGTTGAACTTATCACACACCTTTGGGATATCCGGTACAAAACATCTAATAGGCAGTTGGTGATATGTGTCTAGAGGTCAGAAGGGAGACATGGGCTGAATATAAAGGTCTGGGATTCCTCTGCATAGAGATGATCATTGAATACTTGGGAATCAATTAGGTCAAGTAAGATAGCATAGAGAGAAAAGAGAAGAGAGCCCACAGTGGAGTCTTGATGGACATCTTCCCTTAGTATATATATATATATATATATA
>NW_025399338.1:0-1017 GCF_016433145.1 Gracilinanus agilis
ACTTCTCCAGTTTATTATTCCTTTTAGCACAATAGTATTCCATCACCCGCATATACCACAGTTTGTTCAGCCATTCCCCAATTGAAGGACATACCCTCCTTTTCCAGTTTGTTGCCACCACAAAAAGCACAGCTATAAATATTTTCGTACAAGTCTGTTTATCTATGATCTCATTGGGGTACAAACCCAGCAATGGTATGGCTGGATCAAAGGGCAGGCATTCTTTTATAGCCCTTTGAGCATGATTCCAAATTGCCAGCCAGAATGGCTGGATCAGTTCACAACTCCACCAGCAATGCATTAATGTCCCACTTTTGCCACATCCCCTCCAGCATTCATTACTCTCCCCTTCTTTCATTTTAGCCAATCTGCTAGGTGTGAGGTGATACCTCAGATTTGTTTTGATTTGCATTTCTCTAATTATTAGAGATTTGGAACACTTTCTCATGTGCTTATTGATACTTTTGATTTCTTTACCTGAAAATTGCCTATTCATGTCTCTTGCCCATTTATCAATTGGGGAATGGCTTGATTTTTTATACAATTGATTTAACTCCTTGTATATTTGAGCAATTAGACCCCTGTCAGAGTTTTTCATTATAAAGATTTTTTCCCAATTTGTTGTTTCCCTCCTGATTTTGACTACATTGTTTTTCTTTGTACAAAAGCTTTTTAGTTTAATATAATCAAAACCATTTAATTTACATTTTGTAATTTTCTCTAACTCTTGCTTGGTTTTAAAGTCTTTCCTTTCCCAGAGATCTGACAAGTATACTATTCTGTGTTCACTTAACTTATTTATAGTTTCCCTCTTTATATTCAAGTCATTCACCCATTCTGAATTTATCTTGGTGTAGGGTCTGAGATGTTGATCTAAACCTAATCTCTCCCATATTGTTTTCCAAATTTCCTAGCAGGTTTTGTCAAATAGTGGATTCATGTCCCAAAAGTTGGGCTCTTTGGGTTTATTATACACTGTCTTGCTGATGTCATTAACCCCAAGTCTATTCCATTGAT
>NW_025399339.1:0-6805 GCF_016433145.1 Gracilinanus agilis
GGATAGGATAGGATCTAATATGATCTAATATGATATATTATGAAATGACAGGATATGAATATATATATATATATTAGGAATATATATATTAAAAGTAACTAGGTAACATCGTGTTACTAAACTAAAGGTAACTAGGCAGCAGTGTGTAAAATCCAGGACCAGAATTCAAATCGAGCCTCTGGCACTCACTCTCTGTGGGGCCCTGGGCAGGTAACCTCCCTCAGCCCCAGTGTCCTCATCTGCTAAATGGGGAGAATAATAGCACTTATTTACTTGCTGTGGATAATAGCACACACTTACTTTACGGGGCGATGGTGAGGATGGAACGAGTGTTGGGCTATTGGGCCCTGGAATTGTGGGTTTGCGGCTTTGGCTAAACCGGAAGCCCCCAGGCAGCCGCATCTCCTCCTGGTTCCCCTTGGGCATGATGGGTGCTTCGGCTGGGTGGAGGCTGAGGGGAATAGCAAAGGGACCCGAACCTTAGAGAAAGGTCCATAGAGGCCCGAAAGGGCGACAGGCAGGCTCTCGGTCCCGGACTGTACAGCCGGGCTGAGCGCTGCTTCAATCATTTCCTTGCCAAGACTCTTCAGCTAAGTCTCTGAACCCTTTTTCCATAGGAACGCAGCTCATATTTAATAACAGAAGTCAAGGAGAAAGGAGGCTTCCTATTACAGGCATATATGTGGGGGTAGTGGCGGCGGGGGACAATAGATCTCTTATATCGAACGGGAGGCCCTTTTTCCCAAGGTGGACAATCCCTCCTCAGACTGGCTCGCAACTGAACCGGGCACAAACGAGACAGGGAGGCTTTGCCGCTTGTCCTTTATTTTCTGATTTTTCTTTTCGGTCCCTGAGAGACCTACCTTTTACAGCTGCCAACTCAGAAATGGCATTGTGGGCAACAAAAAGGAAACTTCACATCCAGCAGGCCTGGGAGCCAACCAGGAAGCTGGCAGCCATCACTGCTCTATTAATTTGTAAGCCTTGAGCTTCTTTTTTTTTTTTTTCTTTTCCTGGGGTCTGATGATGAGAGTCAACGGGGAGAGGCTTTTTTTTTTTTTTTTCAGAAGAATATGCTGTCTGAAATAGGATCTCGGAGTCCAGAAGGCCCAAGCCCGTCAGTGCTGAATATGAACCGATAATTAAAAAAACAACAGCATAACATGTTGTCCGAGCAAGGCCCCCGAGGTTTATCGACCTTGTACGGATGAGTCAGTCCTAGATTATTTGTACCATCGAAAGAGGGGACATTTGGTGTGGACGTTACAAAACAATGAGTCATCCGGCCCAGTAAAAGAAATCACAGCTACTTCTTAATGCCTGTTCTATGGAAGGCCTTCTGCTCTTTACAGGACTACAGGATTAGATGCTAGCTTAGTGCGTATATATTTACTTGATTATTATGCCATTCGATATTATGTGTATATAATAATATATGTTTGTATAATCAATAATAATAAAATATAAACGCTAGCTTATCAATGATCCAATGGATTTATGACTATATTTTAATATGTACTATAGCAATATAGTGTTTATTAAAATATAACAATATATTGTTATATTGAAGTGTAAGAAATATATAAATAGCTTTTGTGCATATGTTTATTATATTATTATACACTTATATATTATATAACATAATAGTTATACAATATCAAGTTATAGACAATCTAAGAAATAGATGTTGATTAATATCTCTGTAACATATAATAATGTATTATTCTATGAAATAGCATAAGCACACAAACACATTTAGACCAGTGCATATATTTATTATATTATACTATTATAAATTCTATGTATATAATATAACAATATACCATAATAGAGGCTCGTTAATGTATTTATAAAATAATGTAGTATATAAAATAAATAATATAATAAATATATACACATATTTATATTTAGTATATATACACTGAACTACCATCTAATCCTATAATCCTAAATATAGAAAATTATATAATCCTATATAAATATATATATAAAACCATACATATGTATGAGTGTTTGTGTATGTGTATGTGTGTGTGGGGTGTGTGTGTGTTTTTTTTCCTTCCCAACTAGGTCATAACTCAAGTTTGTTTGAAAATGTATTTGGTGTCTGTGTGACCCTGGGCAAGTCACTTGATCCCAATTGCCTAGCCCTTGCTGCTCTTCTGTTTTAGAATCAATACTCAGCAGATAAGATTTCATTTGTTTGTTTTTAAGAAAATAGTATTCAATCGGATGCCTTGCTGTGTCCTGGCTGGCTCGGGTGGGAATGGGGCATTCCCAAGTAGTGAAGGGTGCTGTTGATTGGTTTCTTTTTTTTTTTTTTTTCAATCTACTGGACTTGACCAGCATAGTAAGTTATAAAATAGAATCAAACGCTGTATGAACAGGCCACTTTCTCATCAGGAGATCAAGGTGTTGTCCATTTCGTGTAAATGGGTTGCAAAGATGACAAAGGTCATGGCGAAGTAGAAAGAATCCAGAACGTGGCGTCGGAAGACCCCGGGTGGAGGCCCAGTCCTGCTCCTGCTATGTGACTCAGTTGTTTTCTTTTTCTTAAATCCCTAATGATGTTAGTGCCAGGCTTGTTGAGATGGATGAATGGGCAAATAGCTCTACAGTGTATATTTAGTACCCATAAAGCCCTGCGCTGACTCTTACCACCAGATAGTAAAAACTTCACGAATATTAGGCCTTTTCATGGGTCTATACAACTCTCTCCCCAGGATAGCGATAGGTGGCTAACATTTGCTAAATCGGGAAACACTTTCGTCTCCATTCGACGTTCTACGGTGTCCATCCCAGAGAGAACTGGCTACTCTTTTGCTTAAAAAAAAAAAGAATCTGGACAAGGATTTCTCAAAATATATGTTTCAGAGGGCAGCTGGGTGACTCAGTAGATTAAGAGCCAGGCCTAGAGACGGGAGGTCCTGGGTTCCAATCTGACCTCCGGCATTTTTTAGCTGGGTGACCTTGGGCAAGTCACTTGACCCCCATTGCCTAGCCCTTACTACTTTTGTGACTTGGAAGCAATACTTTGTATCGATTCTAAGATGGAAGGGAAGGGGTTAAACATAAATATATATTTGTGTGTGTGTGTGTGTGTGTGTGTGTGTGTGTGTGTGTGTATTTCATTGGTCCTGTAAGTGCTGTTAGTAGCTTCCTTTCTGGTCTTGTCCTCAGCAGATAGAAGGAGAAAGAGAAGGGGAGAAGGTGCCCTCCTTCACACACACTCTCAAGGTCCCCCACCCCCACCCACTGGAGCCTGCCCTGTACGTTGCTTTCTTCTAGGCTAACCCAATCTGCTTACTTTTTTTTTTTTAACCCTTGTACTTCGGTGTATTGTCTCATAGGTGGAAGAGTGGTCAGGGTGGGCAATGGGGGTCAAGTGACTCGCCCAGGGTCACCCAGCTGGGAAGTGTCTGAGGCCGGATTTGAACCTAGGACCTCCCATCTCTAGGCCTGACTCTCACTCCACTGAGCTACCCAGCTGCCCCACCAATCTGCTTACTTTTGACCCTTCCTGGGGGATTCTG
This sequence comes from Gracilinanus agilis, assembly GCF_016433145.1. Lineage (NCBI taxonomy): Eukaryota > Metazoa > Chordata > Mammalia > Didelphimorphia > Didelphidae > Gracilinanus > Gracilinanus agilis. The sequence continues at coordinate 3,534 of NW_025399339.1, forward strand.
GGTTAGAACTCTTTGCAAAGCTTGCTTGGCTCAGTCGTGCCCTCTGCCAACTTTCTCCCGCTAATATTTGTCTTCTCATGCCTCACTGGGGCATGGCCCACTCTGACCCCGGGCTTCTCAAGGCTATGCCAGTGGGGCCCAAACTCGTCAGGCCTTCCTTGGCTTCTAAAGACTTTGAGTTATGGGGCCAGTGACAGATTCGACATGTTGGTATTTGCCAAAGCTTCTCAGAAGGCTGACTTCCCGCAGGCGAGTTTGGGGCCCAGGAACTGGCGGAGTGTCCGTGTACGGCTGGAAGCACTGCCCACCTCGATGAAACGCCGAGGCCGGCCCCAAACCACCAGAGAGACTCCCCTGGCCTGGCCTCCCACTTGTGTGTTTTATCATTGAGCTTGCCAGGCTCCCCACAGCCCTGTTAGTTCTCCATTTAGCGCCCAGGAGAAAGCTGGGCGTCCCGGTTATTTCTCTCTCACCCTTGAACAAAACCAGTCTGTCTGCTAGCATGGTGGCTGCCCTCCCTGCTTGTACTTTTTTAAAAAAACCCTTAACTTCTGTGTACTGGCTCCAAGGCAGAAGATTGGTAAGGGTGGGCCATGGGGGTCAAATGACTTGCCCAGGGTCACCAAGCTGGGAAGTGGCTGAGGCTGGCTTTGAACCTAGGACCTTCTGTCTCTAGGCCTGGCTCTCCATCCACTGAGCTACCCAGCTGCTCCCCCAGTTGTTTTTTTAAAACTCTTTTACCTTCTGTCTTAGAATTGGCTCCAAGGCTGAAGAGCGGTAAGGGTGGGCAATGGGGGCCAAGTGACTCTCTCAGAGTCACACAGCTGGGAAGTGTCTGAGGCTGGATTTGAACCCAGGACCTCCTATCTCTAGGCCTGACTCTCCATTCACTGAGCCACCCAGCCGCCCCGCTCTCCCCCCTGCTTGTACTTTGCATCAAATCGTATCTCTATCTGGCTTCTCTTTCCACTCTCGGAATTTCTACCGTGTAGACACGGAGGACATGGAAGGGCACCTATCCATGGCTAGATCCTCCCGAGACTTGCTAGGGAGGGACACATAGGCAGCATCCCCCAGTGGAAGGAGCCAGGTTTGGATTGTGGCACTGCCCCTTACTAGCTATGTGACCTTGGACAGGCTGCTTGGCCTCGGTTTCCCCATCTGTGCAGCAGGACGATAAGGAAGTAGAGGAGTGGCTGCTATTGTGCCCTTTCCCACCCCTCCTCCATGTTACTCTTTGGAATGACTTCTTAAAGCCGTTCCAGGGCCCGGGAGCCACACATCGCTGCTGCCACCAATTATATTGTTAGCCGGCTTTGGCAAGGACGCCGCCCGAAGTCAGGGAGTCACAAAGAAACACACGTTATCCAAGCTGAGATTGTCGGATACATCATATTTTTTATACACACAGAAAGCTGTTGGCCTGGTCTTCAGGTTCAGAAATTCCCATACAGACTTTTCTGGCTTTAGAGGACTATACAGGCGGCGTCTTTTTTTCTGAGTATACTTTTTTGTTTCATTTTATAACAGGCAGATAAGTTTTAGAACATATTGAATAATCTGAACAGAGTGTATAGAGCCATTCAATAGAAGATAATGCTTTGTAAAGAGAGGGGTTCCCTCTTCCGGAAAAATGGAGAAGCCTCTGTGTTTTTAGTTGGAAAAACCAGACAGAATAACCCCAGTAGACATGAAGTCCGGCCTCAACCCCACAGCCCGCTCCCCCCCAAAGCAAAGGAAATGTACCAGGAAATAAGCAACCGTATACAGCAGCGTTTTTTTGTTTTTGTTTTTTTTTTCTGTTTTTAAATATAGATTCGCTTGTTTGTTCTATCGATATATCTACAACATCGAAGGACGAGAAGCCTGCGCGTGGCCTCGCACGCTTTTTGCTCTCCGAATGGAACACTCAAGAGTTTGCTTTCATCTTCACGAACACCCAGATGCCAAACGAACCGGATTGCCTACAAACAAGGAGAACCCAGACGGAGGATAGCACGAAAAAGTTCACAAATGGAGAACATTCTCAGTGTGCCCTTTGCAAAGAAGGGATGGCTTTAAATGAGCTCTAGCTGGTATTTTCAGGTGGGATTTCCTTTTTCCAACACAACGACTGGTTCCAAGCAAGTAGAAGAGGCTCGCTTAGGTGCGAAGCGATGCCATTTATCGGAGCCGGGACTGGAGTCCACTCGTCTTGGCTCTCTCTTCTGGGTGAAAGCTTAGAGAAGTCAGTGGAGGTAAACGTGGGGACTCTGCTGGGGTTTAGACAGCCTCCTTTTCCACGTGAACAGAGCACCCATTCGCTAAGAAGGGAGCCCTGGGCAGGGAACAGCAGGAGGAAAGGGAAACTGAGTAAGCCTCACCCGCCCCCTCTTAGCTATTTTTCTAGCATCCTCTGAAAACCCCCCCATTTTGGATTCCCCAAATCTGCAGGTTTAATTTCCAGCCGCCCTCCCCAGGACTCGCCAGCGGCAGTCCCTCACCGAGCAAAGTCCAAAGAGATGCCTTTAAAGGCCAAACAGAGAATGTGGCTGTGAGCTCAAGAGGGAAAAAAGAGCCCGTGAGCTGCGAAGAAATGCCAGCGTGTCTGCATGTGGACCAGCCATTCCTGTTGCAAAAAGGAAGAAGTCCCTTGCTGTCCCCCCCTCCCACCCCCAACACACGCACTGAATTGTGATCTTGTCGAACTCATGCTATGCAGAATGGTTTAGCGAGTCTTTGGTCAGCAGAGATGTCTCCCTTTGAATGACCACCAGTGGTTTGTCTGTGTCTGGGATCTCTAACTTCCTGTCAAGTGGGGGCAGCGGCAGGTTGCAGGCCTTCCTCTATGACCCCCCCCCCCTTGTCTTAGATGGTCTCATGGAGTGAGCTTTAACACTGTCTGGTGCTCATTTGAGCACTGGGCACCGCCTAGTAAGATTACTTAAAGTGCCCTGAAAATATGTAGGATAATGTCCAATTTAAGCCTTATGCCCAGGACCAGAGAGAAAGGGAAGGGGGGAGAGAGACAGAGACAGAGACAGAGATAAAGAGAGAGACAGAGAGAGACACAGAGAGAGATAGACGGAGAGAGAGCCAGAGAGAGAGAGCCAGAGAGAGATAGAGAGAGAAAGAGGAAGAGAGACAGAGAGAGAGAGAGAGACAGAGACAGAGAGAGAGAGAGACAGAGAGAGAGAAGGGAGAGAGAGAGATAGACGGAGAGAGAGCCAGAGAGAGCGAGAGCGAGCGAGAGAGAGAGACAGAGATAAAGAGAGAGAGACAAAGATAAAGAG
>NW_025399340.1:0-11388 GCF_016433145.1 Gracilinanus agilis
ATAGATAGATATAGATAGATATAGATAGATATAGATAGATATAGATAGATATAGATATATAGATATAGATATAGATATATATTTCTGATATCCCAAGTTGTTTATCCTACTTCCTAGAATTATTATTTGTGTCAATAATATATTTACTTATCCAAGTAGAATTGAAGATTTTGAAGACAAGGAGTATTTTGGAGGAGGGGGGTTGTATTTGTATATTCAATACAGGTCCTGGAATATGGGTGCTTAATAAGTGTGTGACAAATTGAATTGAATTGGATTGGGAAAATAGGCAGCAAAAAGATAATATTAAAAAATGTTCCTAGAAGCAGGAAGTGTATAATAAAAACCAAGGAAAGAATGATTAAGTGTTAGGGAGTAGACAACAGTGTCAAATACTACAGAGAAGATTTCAATTCATCAATGAGAAGGCTACTGGTGACCTTTGAGTGAGGTCAACAGTTTCAATAGAGTAGTAGGGACTAAAGCCAGAATGCAGTGCTTTAAGGAAAGAATGAAGGAGAGGTCAAGAGATTCAATAGAGCAATGGGGACTAAAGTTAGAGTTCAGTGAGAGTGAAAGAAATGTAAGCAGTTTGCATAAAATATTTTCTCTAGAAGCATTCTATGGAAATGAAAAGGAGCTGAAGGAAAGGGTAAAGTAAAAGGGTCTTTCAAAACAATTAATAATTAAAGATTTGTGAAGGCAAAATGAATGAACCAATGAGGGAAATAAATAGAAAATGCTGGAGAAAGGGGAAGTTTAGTGAACAAAGTCTTGAATGAGATTGGACCCATAGAAGACATAGAGAGGCTAACCTTGGAAATGTCATTTACTATGAAGGACAGAAGAAGAGAAAAGCACTACAGAGAAAAGAAACAGGCATGATGAAGGGATGGGAAAGGAATGTGACAGAAATATATTATGTCCTGAATAATTACAGGGAAGCAGAAGACAAGGTACTACCAAAAATAATGAAGTCTCCAATTTCCCTGTCCTATCTTCAACATAATTTTTTTGTCAGGGATGTATACAACAAATCTTGTGAAAAAGATAGCTCCTTTGAGGTTTGCCATGGAATTGAGATAACCTGGGAAAGTTCACTAGTTTGAGCAAGCACATGGTTCTAATGATTATCTGGAGCTATCAGTTTTACCTAGCACTCTTTTCTCCCATGGTATTGAGATAACTCAAGGAAGATCCTTCACCTCTTGTACTTTTCAGTCACATGCTATCATAGCCCTAGTGCAATGGATTTCTGATTGAGGAGATAATTAGGGAGTCTGGCTTATTCTCAGTACCTACCTCCCAACATATTTCTATGGAGACAACTTGAGATTTTATAGACTAGCCTTATGTTTTATTAGCAGAGATTACTATTAAAATCCTATTAAGAAGATTGCTACTGATGCTGTATCCAAAATATACTGAAGACACAATAGTTCAAAATCACTCATTGCCATAAGAGTTTAAGAAAGGTAGATACAATGGAGGTTCTGTTTAGATAATGGGAAAAAAAGAGAATAGTATCATTTATCCATTTTAATGACTGAACATATCTAACACATGGAAAAGATGAAGAGTCTACTAGCATGAGGACAAACATGATGAAAATCTCGAGATTGCTTGACTGGCAAGTTTGCTTACCAGCCGTGGTGGAAAACAAAGTAATCTCTGTCAAAAAGAATCAAGTAACAGAAGTGGCTTATAGGAAAACTTTCATGAAGAAACATGAAAAAAGCTTCACATGTAATAACGGCAGGGAGGATTTTGATCATCTTCGAAGGGAATCTCATTGAAATGATAGATTATTAGTGAGACACAAAGGAGATCTAAGGAATCCTACCAAGAAAATTTTTGTGATGATATATACCATAGCAATGTTCTTGTATTCAGTCCACTGCATATGATTTTGGTCTTGTCACTATTCTTGGCTAGCGCTAGTGATAGTAGACGTCTGAAGAAGAAATGGATCTTGAGGTCATAGTCCATTGTTCTTCCTAGAGGTTCAAAGACTTTCATATACTTTCTTTTATTAATTTTCCCTATATGCCTGTAGGTTAGGAAGGGGACAAATTATTCTCTTCATTTCATATATAAGGAGACTAAGGTTAAAAATCAATTTTTGAGAAACTTAACCGCTGTTAGAACATTGCTAAGTAATTTTCTTATTCTTGGATTGAAAACTTAACAGATAAAAAAGAAAAAGAAAGGCTTGAATTCTTCTCAGAAAATAATTCCTAGAATTCCTGTATTTAGCTACTTTGTCTCTCACACCATCAACCTTCTAAAGGGATTTTGGATTTTGTGCTAAACTCAATGCAGTGAGTAAGGACAGTTTCCAAGAAACAGTTTAGATACCAATAACCTAGTTTTGATGCAAGATTGAGTCTAGCTTCACTTCTGGTAATTTGGTTATCATTTATTTATATGGACTGATCTAGTCTTCATCAGAAAAATAAACATATTGAATTTTCAATAATTCGGTCTTCAGTACAATACACTTCCCATTTTGGCTTAAATTATCAGCTAAGCTTCTAAGTGGTGCCATGACTAGAGACCTGCACCTACAGTTATGAATAGCTGAGTTCAAATTCAGTTGCAGACATTTACTAGATGTATATAAACTTGGGCAAGTTTTTCTTTGGGGTTGTTTTCAAAGCTTTAGATGCATAGCTATGTTGCTAAGTGAGACTAATACCATGAGTAACTAGAGGCTTTTGGATGAGGTCCCGAGCTTTGATGTTGTCTGACAGTGAATTAAACTGCAATATTCAGACAATCAATAAGAATTTATTAGACACTTAAAAGAGAACAATGCTAAGCACTGAAAATACAAAGAAAGGTGAAGTTCATCAGGTTGTGCTGTGACTGTCAATACTTCTGGCTCCAAGCTTTTAGAGAGAAGATGGAAGATGCTCCCTCAAATTGATGAAGGAAACAATTCTGGAAAGAAGCTGGCATGAGAGTAACTGGTAGACTCTACCATGACCTTCTTCTACACTAAAGATTTTGGGGAACTTCCTTTTAGGTGAACTGGAGACTCAGTTAACCTAAGTGACCTTGTTTTCAGTAAGAGAACTTTCACTCTGTGTTTGGGGTGTGTGTGTGTGTGTGTGTGTGTGTGTGTGCATGTGTGTGTGCAAATGTGCGTATGTATATGCATACTGCTAAAACCAGTTTCTTTTCTTCCTTACCCCTTCTTGATTTGATACATCAGTGACCTTTGGCTGGACCCAGCATGGACTTCAATCTGTTCTCTCCTACAGTGATTTGGACAACCCCTAATTATCAGACATGGTGTTCATCTTATGTCCCCAGGCCCTTGGATTCTTAATTATTGTTCTCACACCCTTATAAAACTCTTTATCCCCCATCCTCAGCTCAGACAATTGTCAAGCTGCTAAGTGTCCTGCCAGCCTTCCCAGTAGGAGCTCTGGAGACAGGGATGCTGAGGCAACAGCTGGAGCATACCTCTGCCAAACTGGCTTCATAGAGAGTGTTCATTTGCTTTGTGGAAAGGGAGTGTGTGGTTCTTACAGTGGGTGGAGTCTACTGTCTTGCCTGCCAGCAGCACAGTGAGACTCCCCAGATCCTTTCACCAGGAAGACCTCCCAGTACTTCAGCTTCAATGCAAATTGTTCCTGGACCTCCATTCCCAGGACCTTCCCAGAACTTGACTGGTTTGGTTTTTTCTAGGCTTTGCCTGGTGGTCCAAGCTGCTCAGTTGGTTAATTCCTTACTTCACAGGAAATAGCCTCCTATTGGACAATGTAGAGGAAAATCAAACATCACTGAGAATCTAGGAGAACTTTTACTCTCCTCTTTATTCTGAAATGGACTGATTTTACTGTCTCCTACAGGAAAACAGGACTACATTAAGATCATTCTAACCCATATATTCTTAATATTTTCATGTTACAGCCTCTTTTTAGAGAGCCTAGTAAGCCAATGGGCTCTTTCTCAGAATAGTGTTTTTAAATACCTAAAATAAATACACTGAATAGCAAAAGAAACAAATTATTTTGAACTATAGTTATGAAAATATTCTAAAAGCATGAACTCCAGGTAAAGAACCCCATATTCTAGACCCTAATTTAAGACCTGGCATGGACTATCCCTGCCTTCTGGATAAATATTTGGAGGATTTTTTTCATGTTTATCCAAGATGATATTCTGAATAATAGAATCTATCAATTTACCTGAGTACTTATGATAATGTGCCCAACTTGAATCCTGCTTTCTTTCATAGCTAAGGCTGTGGTAGGCTTAACTATGTTATATACCAGGAACTTAACATGTGAATAGGAAGGGTTAGGTCCATACAGTTTAAAAGCACTGGTTGCAGCCAAACCCTGATTCCTAAAACTTAAGTACTATCAGGAGCAAGGCCAGCCATAGTGATAAATAACCCCAGAGGACCTCATTACCCTGGAGAAAAGGGTAGTCATCATCATTATCATTATCATTTTTTCTTCATCATAATAGCAACAATATATATGTAAAAAGATTGTTTGTAAAGTACTTTGCCTGTAATAATGATAATTGTTAACATTTAATTAGCATTTTTAAGATTTTCAAAATGTTTTATATATATATATATATATATATATATATATATATATATATATATAATTTCGTATAATATATCCCAAAACCCTGTGAGGTAGTTGCCAACATTACCCCTTTTTCACAACTAAGAAAACTAATTCAGAGAATAGTTAAGTGACTTGTCCAGGGTTACACATGTAGTTAATGTCTGAATCAAGATTTGACCTTGGGTCTTACTGACTCCAATGTAACACTATATCTACTGTGTCTCATACATTATCTCATCTGATCTTTTTAACAAGTTTGTAAGACAGGTACTACTTTATCCCCATTTGGAAGTGAAAAAACTGAGGGGCTAAATGATTTTTCTAGAGTCACAAAGTCAGTAATATCTGAGGTGGGGTTTTTTTTTAATAATTTTTATTTTTTAGAAAAGTTATCATGGTTACATGATTCATGTTCTTACTTTCCCCTTCACCCCATGACCTCCTCCCCCACCCCCATAACCGATTCACATTTCCCCTGGTTTTAACATATTTCATCAATCAAGACTTATTTCCAAAATGTTGATAGTTGCATTGGTGTGGTAGTTTTGTGTCTACATCCCCAATCATGTCAGCCCCAACCCATGTGTTCAAGCAGTTGTTTTTCTTCTGTTTCCACTCCTGCAGTACTTCCTCTGAATGTGGGTAGGATTCTTTTCCATAAATCCCTCACAATTTTTATGGATCATTGCATTGCTGCTAGTACAGAAGTCCATTACATTCTATTTTACCACAGTCTATTGGTCTCTGTGTAGAATGTTCTTTTGGCTCAGCTCCTTTCACTCTGCATCAATTCCTGGAGGTCTTTCTAGTTCACATGGAATTCCTCCAGTTTATTATTCCTTTGAGCACAATAATATTCCATCACCAGCATGTACCGCAGTTTGTTCAGCCATTCCCCAATCAAAGGACATACCCTCGTTTTCCAGTATTTTTGCCACCACAAAAATTGCAGCTATAAATATTTTCGTACAAGTCTGTTTACCTATGGTCTCTTTGGGGTACAGACCCAACAATGGTATGGCTGGATCAAAGGGTAGACAATGTTTTATAGCCCTTTGAGCATAGTTCCAAATTGCCATCCAGAATGGTTGGATCAATTCATAACTCCACCAGGAATGCATTAATGTCCCAATCCCCTCCAACATTCATTACTCTCCAATGCTATCATTTAGCCAGTCTGCAAGGTGTGAGGTGATTCCTCAGCATTGTTTTAATTTGTATTTCTCTAATTATTAGAGATTTAGAGCACTTTCTCGTGTGCTTATTGATAGTTTTGATTTCTTTATCTGAAAATTGCCTATTCATGTCCCTTGTCCATTTATTGATTGGGGAATGGCTTGATTTTTTATACAATTGATTTAACTCCTTGTATATTTGAGTAATTAGACCCCTGTCAGAGTTTTTTGTTATAAAGATTTTTTCTCAATTTGTTGTTTCCCTTCTGATTTTGGTTGCTTTGTTTTTGTTTGTACAAAAGCTTTTTAATTTGGTGTAATCAATCATCCCATTCACATTCAGAGTTATAATTATCATTTGTATATTCCCCAACATTTTGGTATCCTCTCTTAGTTCTACCCCTTCTTCTTAGGCTATTTCCTTTTAAACCAGTGATTTGTTTTAAACCAGTAACCCTTGTCCCCTCCCTTGATTTACTACCCTTTCTACGCCCTCCCTTGTTATTCCCCTCTTTTTATTTTTAAGGTCTAATGAATTCCCTCTCTCTTCTCCTCCCCTTCCTTTTTTGACCTCCCCACTCCTCTGCTCCCCTTGGTTTATCCCTTCTGACTTTCTCAGTAGGGTTGGATAGAGTTCTATATCTCAATAGATATAGCTACTCTTCCCTCTCAGGGTTAATTCTACTGAGAGTAAGGTTTAAATATTACCTTTTAATGCTCTCTTCCTCTCCTTCTTATAATAGTATTCATCCCCTCCCCTTCCCAAGCCCTCTTTGTGTGTAAGAGAATATCCTATTTTTCTTATTGATTCAAGTTTCTCTTGGTGTTCTCTACTATTCACCCCCCCTTTCCCACCAACCCCCTTATCATCTTAGACCATTTAGTACTCCAACCTCTCCCTGTGAATAATTCTTCTAATTACTATAATAGTGGATACTATAATAGTGAATAGAGTTCACTACAGAGAATTGCACGTAACATTTCTCCATATAGGGATACAAATAATTAGATCTTATTGAAGCCCTTAAAGAGGCAAATTTAAAAATAAGAGTTTTCTTTCTTTACCCTCTGTTTCTTATTTACCTTTCCATGTTTCTCTTGGTTTCTGTGGTTGGATATCGAACTTTCCATTTAGTCCTGGTCTTTTCTGTGCAAATACTTAGAAATCTTCTATCTTGTTGAATGCCCATACTCTCCTCTGGAAGTATATAGTCAGTTTTGACAGGTAGGTGATCCTTGGTTGTAGACCCAGTTCTCTTGCCTTTCTGAATATCATATTCCAATCCTTGCAGTCTTTTAGAGTGGAGGCTGCCAAGTCCTGTGTGATCCTGATTGGTGCTCCTAGGATATCTGAATTGTCTCTTTCTGGCTTCTTGTAAATTTTTTTCTTTTACTTTGAAGCTCTTGAATTTAGCTATTATATCCCTGGGGTTTGTCTTTTTCAGGGTTTAATGTAGAGGGAGATCTATGGATCCTTTCAATGTCTATATTGCCCTCTTGTAGAACTTCAGGGCAATTTTCCTGAATAATTTCCTTTAGTATGAAGTCCAAATTTCTATTAATTCTGCTTTTTCATGAAGACCAATGATTCTCAAATTGTCTCTTCTAGACCTGTTTTCTTGATCTGTCAATTTCTCAGTGAGCTATTTCATGTTTCCTTCTACTTTATCAGTCTTTTGACTTTGTTTTCTTTGTTCTTGATGTCTTCAGAGATCATTTGCTTCTAATTGCCCAGTTCTTGTCTATAGAGACTGATTTTCTGGTATAATCTTTTGATTTTCCTTTTTGATTTGATCTATCTTGTTTTCCAGCTGTTTGATTTTGGTCTCCAATTTGCTTATCAATCCTTTTGATTTCAGGTCATCTTTTTTTTTGAATTGCCCAATTTTAGCCTTTAGAGACTGGTTTTTTGGCTATAATCTTTTGGTTTTCCTTTTGAATCTAGTCTGTTTGGTTCTTCAAGGCTTCCAGCTGGTCATTTCTGGTCTTCAATTTGTTTATCAATTCATTTGATTTCTGAGCCTCACTTTCTAATTCCGAAATTCCGCCTTTTAAACTGTTATTTTCTTGCCAGTTCTCTACCATCTTTCTCATAATCTCATATTTGAGCTCTTCAAAAGCTTGTAACCAGATTTCATTTTTTGGGGAAGGTTTGGATGTGATTTCTTGTTTGTTCTCCTCTGCTGTTTGCTCTGTTGTCTGGATTTTTTCTGTGTAAAAGTTGTAGAGTGTTAAAGATTTCTTCTTGATCTTTCTCTTCTGGGGTTCTTTTCTCTAGCTTGCCATTGTGAGCTGTTGTGCCCTCTCAGCTTTATCCTCATACTCAGGGTCTGTCTGTGCTCTTTAGGTTCCTGAGGTCTCAGGTCTAGTTGTTCTCAGGGTCAAGCCTCCTGGTTGTCCACTTGCTTGTTTCTCTGCCTGAAGCTCCTTTAACAGTCTCAGGGTGCTGCTTCCACAGTCATGCACCCCTCTGCACTGAGTCCCCACACACGGTCTGTGCCTGCGCTCAGAATCCCTGTCTGCAGCTGAGACCACGCCTGCGCTCAGGGTCTATTTTCAAAGTCCGCATGTTCTTTAGCCTCTTGGGGTCTTACGTCTTGCTGCTCTCAGGAACAGGCCCTGGTGATCCCAGGTAGCTGCCAAGGACTTAATGGGTGCCCCAAATTTGCTCTAACTCTTGTGCACTGGCTTTGGCCCTTTACGTGGTGTGGGGGAGGGAGGGGATTGCTCAGCTCACGTTTTAGTGAGAGCTGTTTCACCCCCTTATAGAATGGAAATGCCCCGATTCCACGTACCTTCAGTGCTGCACCCTGTTGTGGGGTGCCTTTGTTTGTCTGGATTTGTTTTTATGTCTTCTTGAGGAGTCCTGTATGTTTGGGTTAGGAGAGGTCAAGCAGCTGCTTTTTACTCTGCCGCCATCTTAACCCAGAAGCCCTGAGGTGGGGTTTTAATTGGTGTTGTTGATGCCAAATTCAATGTTTCATCCACCATGACAAACTATCTCTCCATTTAAGCATCATCCTCTACACTTGTCTCCTCATCTTATATGTTTTATAATCCATTCTGCAGCCTACCTGCTCATTACCCTTGAACAATTACAACTTCACAATCTCTGGGCACTACAGGCTGCTAGACTTCAGGTCCTCTGAAAATTTTACAGACTGGATTCTTACCCCAAAAGAACTAGTGAATTGGAACTTTCTTGACTATAGCAATAGCTGAAACAATAGAAAGAGACCTATTCTGGCATGGAACTGTCATTAGACTCAAAATCTCAGTAAGTACATTTCCATTATTCTACCAGTTTTCTAGAATCATATAACTCAGGCACTGCATAGGAATCAAAGTATTATTCTGCTCCTGGAACAATTTGTAACTATTTCTCTTTAAATTTATTTAAAAATTAAAAAAAAACAACCTTTACCTTCTTTCTTAGAATTGCTATTAAAAGATTAAAAATTAATATCCAATACTCCAAGTATTATATTTTATGAGATTTATTAATAATAACTTGAAGTAGAGGAAAGCAATAGCCTTAGCAAAGAGAGAGTTTCCCAGCTATGCACAGGGGAGCAGAGAGAGGACAGAATCACATGCAACTTTATTGATACAACATAAGCACATAACACTGGGACTAAGGGAAAGGGGTTGTGAGAGATGAAGTCCAAGGGTACAAAATTCTATTTTCACACTACTAAGTATTAGCTCCAAGTTGTAAGGGTTAGGCCATTGAGGTTAAGTAACTCTCCCAGGATCACACAGCTAGGCAGTGTCTAGGGCCAGATTTTAACCCAGAACTTCCCCTCTCCAGGTCTGACTCTATCCACTAAGTCACCTACCTGCCCCATCTAAAATCACTTCATAAAACAAAAACATGCTATAACCAGCCATAGACCTAGCAGAACCAGGTCCTGAACTCTTGCTTCAGTAGGACTTAGAGAATAATAATTATATGATCCAAGCAGAGGAGTTACCTCCAACAAAGGTATACAACTGTATAGTCTACCAAATTCTAGAAGTTCCAATTTGGAGCAGATGCATCTGCTGATTTGACCAAGCCAAAGACTATGATGCCATGAGAGTTCTTAGGGGTAAAAAAAACCAGCAGAAGACATTCATCTGGCTTCTCAGTTCCCCTGATGGAGTCCTGGCACTATTGCTGAAGAAGAGCAGCAGGTTATTATGATTCCACCATGACTATAGAGGTCTGAATGCCATCACCATCTGGAACCAACACACTCCTGAGAGCTCATCTGCTAAATCAAATGACAGAGAGCAATGTTATTCAAGAAATTGGATTTTTATGACAAATAGTCTTTCAGATATGGTGCTTCCAGTGTGTGTACCAGATTATGCCTTACATTTTACTGAATTCATGCTATAATATGTCAGAGATTCATTAACTTAATACTTTAAGACCAAATGGACCAGGAGTCTCCAACTCAAAGTATGTTTTAGGGATTAAATACAATTTAGAAATGTAGGAGTGGACACAAGCTGATCTATAACCAAATTTTTTGTACTTGATGGAAAGGTAATTTGGAGGGAGGTGGGAATGGTTATGTACAGTTGTGTCAGGAAATGAACTTTCTTGTTCCTCAGAAAGTTCCTTCCTCCCAAACCCACAAGGCCTGAGGAGAAAGACAGACTCTGGGAGAGCAGATTGGTACAATCATGGGAATGCCATTCAAGGTAGGACAAGGAAGCAAGGTCTTGTGGTTTGTTTTTGTTTTTGTTTTTGTTTTAAACCCTTACCTTCCATCTTGGAATGGTTCCAAGGCAGAAGAGTGGTAAGGGCTAGGCAATGGGGGTTAAGTGACTTGCTCAGGGTCACACAGCTAAGGAGTGTCTGAGACCAGATTTGAACCTAAGACCTCGCGTCTCTAGGCCTGACTCTCAATCCACTGAGCTACCCAGTTGCCTCCAAGGATTTTTTGTTAATGATTGACAAGCTATCCTTTCCCATTGAGAAACTTACTATGTCCCAGAAGTCTTTTCACAGTGACAATATAGCACCATAAAAGAGCAATATTTTGAAATGCCTGGAATATAGCAGTCACTTATAAATGCATATTCCCTCCCTTAGATGGACCAAAGGCTTGAGCGATTGTTTTATTTTAGGACATTTGGAATACTCTAAATATTAATACTGTCATTACAATGTTATTTATAAAGGGGAACATCTAAACATCCTCATCATCTGGAGCAGGGGTCGGCAACGTATGGCTCTCGAGCCTTATCTGGCTTTTTTGAGGGCCAGATAAGGCTCTTTCTGCAGAAGCCATAAAGTCAATTTTTTTTCAGGCGCTGTTACAGGAGCACACACTGTGAGCACTGTACGGCTCTCACGAAATTACATTTTAAAAAATGTGGCATTTATAGCTCTCATAGCCAAAAAGGTTGCCGACCCTGATCTAAAGGGAATTCCTCTTCTTTTGGGAATTTGTGCTGAATCTCTAAAGTGGAGGGACAAATATCTTTGGTAAGCATACCTAACCCAGATTCATGTTTGATTTTAATAATCAGTGGGCACTGAGGAAGGTTATTTCCAGTGTTCTATCATTCAAAGTAGATGATATACAAGGTATATTATATATATATATATATATATGTATATA
>NW_025399341.1:0-1495 GCF_016433145.1 Gracilinanus agilis
AAGCTAGGAAAGAAGGAAGGAAGGAAGGAAGCTAGGAAAGAAAGAAGGAAGGAAGCTAGGAAAGAAAGAAGGAAGGAAGCTAGGAAGGAAAGAAGGAAACTAGAAAAGAAGGAAGGAAGCTAGGAAAGAAGGAAGGAAGCTAGGAAAGAAGGAAGAGAGGGAGGGTGAGTGGTACAAAGAGAGGGAACATTTATTAACATTTATTATTAATGGAACATTTGCTGTGAGATAGATGCTATTATTACCCCCATTTTACAGATGAGGGTACTGAGGCAAATAGCTGAATGACTTACCTACAGTCACACTGATGAGTGTCTGAAGTCTATTTGAACCCAAGTCTTCAGACCTTTGGCAGCTAGCATGGTGGATAGAGCATTGAACATGGAGTCAAGAAGATGTGAATAAAATTTGGCCTCTGACACTTGTTACCTGTATGTCCCTGGGCAAGTCATTTGGTTGTCCTCTCAGTTTCTTTATCTGAAAGATATGGATAATATTATCACTTACTTCACAAGGCTGTTAGAAGGATCAAAGGAGATACTCGTAAAGCATTCAGCATAGTGCCTGACACTTAGTAGGTATTTGATAAATATTTGTTTCCATAGGGATGGGAGTAGAAGGGAGAGAAAGAGACCATGGATTGCAAAATATCAGAAAATAAATATCAAGAAATTGTATTGATTTGTAATCTGAAAAAAAATTTAAAAAGTAAAAAAAAAAATAAATTAAAAAATAAATGTTTATTTCCTTCTTTCCTTATGAATTATGCACTACCCACACTAAAGTTTTTTCCCCTTTCCCCTTCTCACATTGTGTCCTTTGCATGATTATAAGCCTAGATGGAGCATAATAGCTGTCTTCAAGCACTTGTAAGGCTATCCTGCAGAAGATCAAGGCTTGTTATGCTTGTTGAAATACACCCTGTCTCTTATGTCTAAGTTTAAATGTCACCTCCTCTATGAAGACCCCAAATTTCTTCCTCCTTTTGTCAAGGTCTGATCTTGCCAATTTCCACTGATGACTCCCCAGTGGTTAGTCATCTTCAGGGTTTAAGAGAATGAAGAATAGCCTTGAAGTCAGAGGGCTTGGGCTTGATTTTACATTCTCCTGATATCTAGCTATCCACTACCCTTGTGCAACAGCCTTGTACCAATCTGGCCCTCACTTTACTCATCTGGAAAATGAAGGGATACATGTGATGTCCAAGATTTGTCCAGTTATTACTTCATCTTTCCTCTCTTAGATATGGCATCATACTATATGTAAAATTTGTCATTAACTTTTTGTATTATGGTCATACATACACACATATATACTTCATTCCCTTATTCAACTAGAAGCTTTTTACCAGGAGAGGGAGTATTTCTAATATATTCTTTTTCCTCCTTCTCAGTGCCCAGCATAGCATATACATCAAAATGAGAGCAATTATTGCTAGCACATTTGTTGAAAGATATCTAAATCAGAATGCTAAGTCAAGGTCAGAGATATAGAT
>NW_025399342.1:0-6376 GCF_016433145.1 Gracilinanus agilis
AGAGAGAGAGAGAGAGAGAGAGAGAGAGAGAGAGAGAGAAAGCTTAGGCATCATATTTCAAGAAATTATCAAGGAAACCTACTCTAATATCCTAGAACCAGAAGGTAAGATAGATACTGAAAAAATCCACTAATCACCTCCTGAAAGAGATCCCTACATTAAAGCTCCCAGGAATATTACTGAAAAATTCCAGAGCTCCCAGGTCAAGAAGAAAATTTTGTAAGCATCCAGAAATAAATGATTTGAAGACCATAGAATTACACAAGATTTAGTAGCCAGCACTCAAAAGGAGTGGAGGGCTCAGAATCTGATATTCTAGAAGGCAACAGAGCTGAATTATAACCACCAAAATTGTATAATCCTTCTAGGGAAAAATTGGAAATTTAATGAAAGAAAGGAAGTTCAAGCATTCCTGATGAATAGACCAGAGCTGAATGAATATAAAAGGAGGACAAGAGTTATCTGGGTATGTTAATGTAACAAACAAATAAATGAATTTAAAATTAAAAAAAGGAAAGGAAAGGAAAATAATATCCCACACTGTATACCAAGATAAGATCAAAATAGATAAATAATTTAAACATAAAGGATAATGTCATGAGTAAATTAGGGGAGCATGGTGAAATGTACCCATCTGATCTATGGACAAAGGAAGAACTTATAACCCAACAAGAGATAGAGAGGCTCATGGGAAGTAAAATGAATAATTTTGTTTACATGAAATTTTAAAGGTTTTGCATAAACAAAATTAGTGTAGCCAAAATTAGAAGAAAACAGAGAAAAAATTTACAGCAAGTTTCTCTGATAAAGATCTAATTTCCCAAAAATATTGAGAACTGAGCCAAATTTATAAAACTTATAAACCATTGCCCAGTTGATAAATGTTCAAAGATTATAAATAGGCAGTTTTCAGAAGAAGAAATCAGAGCTATCAATAGGCACCTAAAAATGCTCTAAATCTGTACTGATTTTAAAAATGCAAATAAAACAATGCTAAGATACTACCTTATACCTTTCATATTGGTTAATATAACAGAAAAAGAAAATGACAAATGCTGGAAGAGATGTGGGGAAAAGTGTTACACTAAAGCACTGTTAGTAGGATTTTGCACTAGTCTAAGCATTCTGAAGAACAATTTCAAATTATACCCAAAGAAAAATAAAATTATGTATATCACATGACACAGCAATACTACTAGGTCTGTATCCTAAAAGACAAAAGAAAAGATGAGAAGATCTATTTGTACAAATATATTTATAGCAATTCTTTCTGTGGCATCAAAGAACTGGAACTTGAGAAGATGCCCATCAATTGGAGAATGAATAAATAAATCATGGTATATGATTATGATAGAATGTTATTTTGCTATAACAAATGGACAAGCAACACAATCTCAGAAAAACCTAGAAAAACAACATAAACTGATGCAAAGTTAAGTGAACAGAACCAGATGAACACTGTGTACAGTAATATTGTAAAAATGATTAGCTATGAAAGATCTAGCTCCTCTGATTTTTAAAATGAACCAAAACAATTCTAAAAGACCCATGATGAAAAATAACCTCTCCAGAGAGAAAACTGATGAACTCTGAGTAAAAATTGAAGCATACTTTTTAACTTACTTTAGTTTTCTTACTTTCCTGTATGTGTTTTCCTTTGCAATATTACTAATTTATACATATTTGTTACATGACATTACATGTACTGTTGATATCGTATTGCTTGCTTTCTTAAGGGATAGAGAAGTAATAGGAGGGAAGGAGAGAATTTGGAACTCAGATTTTTTTAAATGAATGTTAAACAAATTTTACTTAAAATTGGAAAATAGTTAACAAAATAAATTAAAATATATTAAATTTTTTTAAATAAAAACAGAACTTATTTTAAATTAGCAGAGTTGTATGGAGAACAAATTATGTTTTATTTCCTTTTATAATGACGTTACCATACATGTATATATTGCCAATAAGTCAAAAATCATTCAATAATCTCTTATTAGGTACTATGCCAAAAAAGCAAAACACACCTTCTGCCCTCAAGGAGCTTACATCCTAATGGAAGAAACAATATTTAAATAACCACATACTTACAAAATTATTCAGAATAAATGGAAGATAAATTCACAGATAAAAGTAGCTGAGGAGCTTAAGGATGACCTCCTGAAGAAAGTGAGATTAGAGAAAAGCCTTGAAGGAAGCCAGAAAAACTGAGAGGCAGAGAAAAGGAAGGTCTTTCTTAGATAATAACAATAAGATGGGTTAAGGAGGACAAGGCTTATGGAGAACAGCCACTGCAAAGGCATAGAAATAAGAAATAAAATATTCAATGTATGAATAATAATAAGGAAACCAGAGTAGTTAGATCATACAGCCCAAAGGAGGGTAATGAAGAAGAGAGTGATCAAGAGTTTTAAATGCCAGGGGACTTCACACTTAATCCTATTGATAATAGGAAGCCACTATATTTTACAGAGAAATAGGGTGATATGACCAAACTTATAATGTCACACCCTGGTCACCCCAACCTTTTTCCAGTGTGATGGAGATCTAGACTTCAGGATGCAAAAGTTTGTTGGGACTGCTACAGAAAGCAAGCACCTCAGCAACATTTGATGATGCAAAAGAACTCTGCAGAAGGGCAGAGGAAGAGAAGAGATATAAGACAGGTGCCTAGGCTTGAAAATGAGTTCAGCACCATACCACATCCCTTCTCCCTCTTCCCAGAGCCTCAGTTAACCAAATTTCAAAAGTCAACCACATAGCACCAGAGCAACAGCTCTTTGAATTCTAAACTTCCAGGGCTTAGAATGAACAAAGCCAGAAAACTAAGAAATAGGGGGAGCATGACAGGACACTGGGACAAGGCATTATGAGGACTAAGGAATGATTTGCTACACTCCACTAACTGAGAGAAATGGCTCAGTATTCATCTGGGGCTAATTCTGTTCCCTCCAAAATTCACTTGGGGCAAAGACCAGCTTCAGCTGATAATCATGAATTGCTCAACATGGAAAAAAGCTGAGATGCTTTGAAATCTACTCTTCCCCTCCTTCAGAGAAACCACTATGAGTAGGAAGCAAGTCAGAAAATGAGCAATAGAGGAAAATAAGAGGCAAATATGAGAATTAAATTACAAAAGATTCCAGGAAGGAGAAAACTCAAAGACCTTGATTATAAGCAGATAAATAAAAAAGAAAAAGCTTTAACAAAAGAAAACATGAACTTCAGATCTAGTAAATAAGTTCAGAGATTTGTAATTTATTCATACAACCACTACATGAGGAAGCCTAAAGTGGGATCTAGGTCACTGACAATGCCAATTGCCATTCCATGAAGAGCAGAAATAATATCACTCTATGACCAGAAATGGGGGACCTTTTGTGGGCCCTCTTTTTTGAGGTGTCTGAGGTGTCATCCTGACCTGCGGCTTAGTTTATAGCAGGAGTAAAAGAGGCCAATTCAACATCATATCTGCTCTAGAGTTAGGGAAGATACATCAGGGTCTCCCTTTTCCTTTCTTTTCCTTCAGACTCCTGACTGTTATTCCATGCCTTTCTTTGACTCCAGTAGCTCTCACCTCACCTTCCTCCTCCTAGATAAAGAAAGATGACAGAGCTTTCCCCTAGTTGGAACCAAACATCTTCTCTTCCCATAGGTTCCATCACATACAGTGAGTGGCCTCCCAATCCACCTCTAGAGGTCAACTTCACCCCATGTATAGCCCGCTACTATGATCTAATTTCTCTCCATGATGTAATCCCACATAAGCAGATATAAAATTCATGTTAAAGTCAAAATGTTCCCATATATATTAATCTTGTATTAACCTCATAGTTGAACTGGCATGTATGTACATGTATGTACATGTATGTATGTATATATTGTTCCCCAGCCCCAATTAAATTGTGAGCTTCTTATGGCAGGGACTACTTTTACCTTCCTTTGAATCCTTAGTGTTTAATATGCTGTCTGGCATAAAGTAAGTGCTTAATAAATGCTTCCTGATGTATTAATTTAAACAAGACAGAGAAAAGGGCATTAGGTAATAATATCAGATTATCATAGAATTTCAGAATTGGAAGGACCTCAAAGATGATCTAACTCAATCTATACTTGAAAAAGAATCTGCTCTACAATATTCCTGCTAAGTGGTCATCCAGTTTTAACTTGAAGACTTCTAGTAGGAAGGAATACACTATCTTCAATCCATTCTACTTTCAAGTCAACTATTTTGCACAGTGATTAAAGTGCTTTGCTTGGAATCAGGAATACATGAGTTCAAATTCAGTCTCAGATACTAACTGTGTGACCCTGTGAAAGTTATTTGATCTGTTTGTCTCAGTTTCTTTAGTTATAAAATGGGAATCATAATAGCACCCACCTTCCAGGATTGTTGTGAGAGACAAGTGAGATAATAATTACAAAGCACTTAACATTAGCACTGACTGGAACATAGTTGGTGCTATAGAAATACTAGCTATCAGCAGCAGCAATAGCACCATTATTATAGATAGATTTTCCTTATGTCAAAGCAAAATCTATCTCTCTGGAACTTGTATCTAGTACTCTGATTTTTCCTTTTGGGACAATAGAGCAAATCTTTCCATTTGGCATCACTTCAGATTCCTAAAGATAGCTAATCTATCAACACTAAAACTCTTCACCCCTAGTTCCTTTATTTAATCCTCATACGGCATATTTTCAAGGCCTATCATCCTCAGGGTCACCTTCCCCTGCATTCAGCGTAGCTAGTCAATATTATTCTTAAGTATGCCCCACTGAAGAACAATATTCTATGCAGTCTAACAAGAACAGAGTAGAATGGATCTCCTTTGTTCTGGACATTCATTTTTTTAATGTATCCTAAACTAAAAGTGGCTTCTTTAACTGTCATATCATATATTGCCTCATATTAAGCTTGCAGTCTACAAATATCCTCAAATCTTCACATTAACTATTGTTTATCCATACCTCTCCTCAACTTGTATTTGTGAAGCTTTGTTATTTGTTTGTTTTTTAAACAAAGTGTCGGAAATCCACAGATCCAGCAAATAATTAAAGGAGCGAGATTATAGCCAATGATGGGGGAAGAAGGAAAAAATATGAGTAAACAACAGAAAAAGAAAAAAGAAATTACAATCAACAGCTTCTATCCAGGTAATAAACAAAGAGCAAATGGAACAGAGGAGGACCAAGGAACACCAAACAAAAATGCATCCAGCAAATTGGACTCAGGCATTAGAAGAACTCAAAACACAATTCAAAAAACAATTAAGGGAAGCTGAAGACAATTGGGAAAAGAACTTAAAAAAGCAAAATAAATCATCTAGAAACAAAGGCACATGAACTAAAACTTAAAAATAAAATAAGTGTCTTGAAAGCCAGAATTGATCAGCTTGAAAACAAAAGGCAAAGAAAGTGAAAGATGACCTACAAAAAAAATCAGGCCAGAAGGAGAAGAATGACCAAAAAACCAGGACTAAAATTCAGTCTTTTAAAATTAGAATCCAATAATTAGAAGCAAATGACTTCACAAGGCGTCAAGAGCCTATAAAACAAAAAGAAAAGAATGAAAAAATTGAGGAAAATATGAAACACCTCATTGATAAAACTACAGACCTAGAAAATAGATCCAGAAGAGACAATTTAAGAATTATTGGACTACCAGAAATCATGACAAAAGAAATAGGCTGGACATCATTCTACAGGAAATTATCCAAGAAAAATGCACCAACATTGTACAAGAGGGAAAAGTGGAGATTGAAAGAATCTATGGATCACCTCCTACATTTAATCCCCAGTTGACAATGCCCAGGAATGTTATAGCCAAATTCAAGAACTACCAGACCAAGGAAAAGATACTACAAGCTACTAAGAAGAAACCATTCAGATATTATGGAACCATAGTTAAGATAACACAGGTCCTGGCTACATGCACATAGAAGGACCAGAAGGCATGGAATATGATATTCTGGAAAGCAAAGGAACTGGGTCTACAACCAAGAATCAACTACCCAGCAAAATTTACTATATTCTTGGAGGGGAAAGTTTGGTCATTTCATAAAATAGAAGACTTCCAAGCACTCATAAAGAAAAGACCTGACTTAAACAGAAAATTTGATGCCCAAACACAGAACTCAAGAGAATCACCAAAAGGTAATTAAGAAAGGGAGAAAAAAAGCAAACAAAAAATTTTTGTTAAAGGACTCAAATAAATTCAAATAAATTTTATTCCTAAAAGAAAAGATGATATTGGTAGCTCTTAAGAATTGTTATTATCATCAGGGTAGCTAGAAGAAGTATACTTAGAGGGAACAGTGACAAACTATATATATATACATATATATATATACATATATGTATATGTATATATATG
>NW_025399343.1:0-4342 GCF_016433145.1 Gracilinanus agilis
GTTATTTATTATGTATAATTATCATTAATAATATAATTATTTATAAATACTTTATTTAAATTTAAATTTTTAATTTTTAAAAATTTTATTTCATTGATTAAGAAAATTTTTCCATGGTTACATGATTCATGTTCTTTCTCTCCCCTCCTCCCACTTCCTTCCTGTAACCAACACACAATTCCAATTGATCCTTTAGAGTCTGCATCCCCAATTATACCCCCATCAACCCATGTGATCAAGCAGTTGTTTTTCTTCTTTGTTTCTACTCCCACAGTTCTTCTTCTGAGTGTGGATAACGTTCTTCTTTCTCATTAGTCCCTCAGAACTGTCCTGGATCATTGCATTGCTGCTAGTAGAGAAGTACATTCAATTGTGCCAAAGTGTATCCATCTCTGTTTTAATGTCCTCCTGGTTCTGCTCCTTTCACTCTGCCTCAATTCCTGGAGGTCTTTCCAGTTCACATGGAATTCCTCCAGTTCATTATTCCTTTCAGCACAATAGTATTGTTTCACCAACAGATACCACAATTTGTTCAGCCATTCTCTAATCGAAGGACATTCATTCCCTCATTTTCCAATTTTTTTGTCACCACAAAGAGCACAGCTATAAATATTTTTGCACAAGTCTTTCTCCCTATGATCTCTTTGGGATATAAACCCAGCAGTGGTATGGCTGGATCAAAGGGCAGACAGTCTTTTAAAGCCCTCATAGTTCCAAATTGAGAATGGACAGTGTCTGAAGGTCACAGGATCATAAATCTAGAGATAAAAAGGAATTTTAAAGGTCATATCATAAAACTTTTTAACTTCATAAGGGAGGAAACTAAGGCCTGGAGAGATTGACTTGTCTGGGATTCAAACAGAATTCCTTTGACTCTTAATTGCACTAATGTAAGTTGGTTCTTTGGTTTCTTTTAAGGTTCAAGCCTGGTGAAGCCTGACATTAGCATATGTCTAAGACCTCATATACAATGACCTCAGCTGCAAGTTCAGTTGTCTTCTTCAAAATTTCCTAGGATACTTTGGTTATATTTCCTCTTCTTTATGATGGAGTATATGTGTCCCCATTAGATTTCATCTTGAAATCCATCTTCTTTTGTGTGTGTGTATGTGTGTTGTACTCAATCTCATGGTCTTCTTTCAATAAACTAGGATGTCCTCAAGGGCAGGGATCATGTAAAATTTCAATTTTATATCCCTAATGTCTAAAATAGTAGGTACTTGGTTGTAAAAATAGAAGCAAGTCATTCAAATTAGAAAGGAAATTAGTAAGTAGGGGAAAACACTTTTGCAACAAGAGTTGGGGGCAGGTAGGTGGCTCATTGGATAGACAGTCCTGAAGATGGGAGGTTCTGGGTTCAAATGTAATCTCAGATCTTCCTAGCTGTGTGACCCTGGACAAGTCACTTAATCCAAATTGCTGAGCCCTTACCACACTTCTGTCTTGGAACCAATTCTTAGTATTCGTTCCAGGACAGAAGGTAAGGTGTTTTTTTTTAAATTAATTTATTTTATTTAGAATATTTTCCCATGGTTACATGATTCATGTTCTTTCCTTCTCCCCAAACCACCCTCCCCATCTCCTGTAGCTGACACGCAATTCCACTAGGTTTTATATGATCAAGACCTATCCATATTATTGATAGTTGCACTAGGGTGATTGTTTAGCATCTACATCCCCAATAATGTCCCCATCAACCCATGTGTTCAAGCAGTTGTTTTTCCACTGCATTTCTCCTCCCATAGTTCTTCCTCTGAATGTGGATGGCTTTCTTTCTCCTAAGTCCCTCAGCCTTGTTCTGGATTCTTGCATTGTTGCTAGTAGAGAAGTCCAAAAAGAAAAGAATAGAGTCATCCTATAATTGACAAATTGTCAAAGGCTAGGGAAAGGTAGTTTTTTAAGGAAAGAAAGCCAAGATATTAACAACATATGGAAAAAATACTTCAAATCACTAAAAAAGAAATGCAAATGAAAACAATTCTGGGGCCTTATCACAATCATTAGATCGGCAATGGTGAGAGAAAAGGAAATGATAAATATTAGAGGAAGCAGGAAAATAGGCAAATTAATGCACCTTTTATGTAGCTATGTATTGGTCCAGTTATTCTGGAAAGCAAAGGGGAACTATTCCTACAAAATCAATAACCTTGAAAATATTCTTGATGACCCAGCAATACCACTATTAGATTAAGAGCTCAAGGCGATGAAAAGGAAGAGGAAAAGGTCCCATATGAACAAAAATATTTTAATAACTTTTTTTGAGGTGATAAAGAACTGGAAATGAAGTACCCTTTAGTTAGAAAATGTCTAAACAAATTGTAACACATGAATATGGAGAATATAAAAATGGTGAAAGGGATGGTTTCAAAGAAACTTGAGAAGATTTGTACGAACTGATATAGAATGAAACTAGCAGGAGAACAATATGTAAAATAATAACAACATTGACAAGATAAAGCACTTTGAAAATCCTAGGAACTCTGGTCAATGCCATAACCAACCATGATTGAAGAAAACCAAGAAACATGTTATCTATCTATCTATCTATCTATCTTTCTATCTATCTATCACATGGTGAATTAATTTTGCTTAATTCTACATGCTTTTTATAAGGCTTTCATTTTTCTTTTTCCCATTGGGTTGGGGAAAAGATAACTGGAAAGAAGAGAAAATAAATTTTGGTTCATTACAACAAAACAATGAAATTTAAAAAGTAAAAAATATATCTTATATTTAAATGAACTCTCTCAGCTCTATGGTTATTAAACCAAACCCCCAACCAGATGCTAACTTTAATATAAAGTTCAAAGTGAAGAATTAGGTACGAAAAAATGAGTAAAAAAAAGAAAATACCACAAAAAAGAAACTATGGTGATAGGGTACAATCAAGATACAAATCTAGGAGACAGTGATGTCAAAAGAGCTACAAGCAAAGCCTTAAAGAAAAATTTGAATACTAGCACAAAAAGAACTCTTGGAAGAGCAAAAAAGTGGGATTTTAGAAAACAATAATGGTAAAGGAAAAATGGAAAGAAATGAGAGAGATGCTAGAAAATTATGAAAAAAAATTAACAGCTTGGAAAAAGAGGCACAAACATATTGAAGAAAATACCTTAACAGAATTGGCCAAATGGAAACAGAGATATAAAACATCACTGATGAAAGCAACTTCTCAAAAAGCAGAATTTTTCCAGAGATGGACAGGCAGAGATAAAGAGAGAAGAGTAAACAGAAGAAAATAGAATGGTGGAAAATGCATAGTTAGTAATCATACTTGTGAATGTGAATGTGAATGGAATACACTCATTCACAAAACAGAAATAGATAGCAGAATGGATTAAAAATCTAAATCAAAACAATATGTTGTTTCCAAGAAACACATTTGAAACAGAAAGATACATATAGTGTCAAAATAAGGTGACAGAGTAGAATCAACATGCTATGCTTCAGCTGAAATATAAAAGGCAGGAGTAGCAATCATGCTCTCACACAAAGCAAAAGCAAAAATAGATCTGGAGATGAGCAGAGAAGCAAAATCTTGCTAAAAAGGTGCTATAGAAAATGAAGTAATATCAGTAATAAACATAAATGAAGCAAATGGCATTGCATTCAAATTCTTAAATGAAAAATTAAATGAATTATTTGAGGAAATTGTAAAACTGTATACTAGTGAGGAACATAAATTATTCCACCCCAGAGCTAGAAAAAAAATCTAACAATAAAATGAATAAGAAAGAAATGAAGGAGTTCAATAGAATTTAGGGTAAACTATGATAAACCTGTGGGAATAAATGAATGGGACAAGAAAGGAGTTGACTTTTTTCTCGTCTGTATATGGCACCTTCACAAATATTGGCCACATATTAGGGCATAAAAATCTCACAGCCAAATGCTGAAAAGCAGAAATATTAAACACACCATTTTGGGATCATAATTTAATAAAATTATATTCAATAAAGGGCTCTGGAAGCATAGACAAAAAACAAATTGGAAACTAAGTAATCTAATAATGTGTGAAAATAAAAGAAACAATCAATAATTTTGTTAAGGAAGACAGCAATGACACAACATTCCAGAATTTGTGGGAGGCAGCCAAAGGAGTACTTAGAGTAAAATATATATGTCTGGGGGCAGCTGGGTAGCTCAGTGGAGTGAGAACCAGGCCTAGAGACAGGAGGTCCTAGGTTCAAACCCGGCCTCAGCCACTTCCCAGCTGTGTGACCCTGGGCAAGTCACTTGACCCCCATTGCCTGCCCTTACCAATCTTCCACCAAGGAACTAATACATAGAAGTTAAGGGTTTAAAATATATATATATATATATGTATATATATATATATATG
>NW_025399344.1:0-1203 GCF_016433145.1 Gracilinanus agilis
TCCTCCATATTCTCCAATCTCTTCTCTATCTTACTAATTCTCTCTGATTTAGTGCCATCCAGCTTCTCTGTTATATTTCCTATTTCCTTCTCTATCTTACTAATTCTCTCTGAGTTAGTGTCATCCAGCTTCTCTGGCAGTTTCTTTTGAGAAAAGGAAAGATAAACTATTCCGCCTACTATGAGTATTATCACACTTACTATCACACCTACATACAGTGCATCAAACAACCTTGTAAAAGTATTTTCTGGTGTTGTTGATCCAAAACAAATCAACGTAACAGTCCATAATATGGACTGGAACCAGAGTCTTATAGTTTGAAATCTAGTATATATTTCCGCAGTAATGCTTCGAAACCCCCACATTCTTACTCACAGTAGATATCACTAGTGGGCAAGGCCTTCCTCTTACTAAGGGTTGGGCTATAGAACTAGTTGTATTGTTTTGGGTTAAGACTTCCTTTTGTTCCTGCCTGGCTGAGGACAAAAGCTATAGCCTGAGGCTGAGTACTAGAGATAAAGCTCTTTGAGGGTAGCCAGGGCTTTTTGCCTGAGGCAAAAGTTGGGAGTGTCTTTCAAAAGCTAATTTTGGTTCTGGGAGGCTCTATTCAGATTGTAAAGGTCTGAAAAATTTCTTTTCTTTAAAGTTATGTGCCTTCTGCTGTGGGGGGGAAAAAGAAAAACGGCTTTTTAAATTCTAGCTGGCCCCACCAGGCTTTTGCTTTTTTCTAAAGATTTTAAAACTAAAAGTACGGTTTGAAATAGAACAGAGTTTAAGCCTATTTGTAGCCTAAAAAAAATTTACTCTCCCTAAGTCTACTAAATAAGTCTAGTGCCTCCCGCTTCTATTTGGCTGCTTTTAAATCTTATTCAGGTGTGCTCCTGGCCTGGCTAGGAGAACTGAGCAGTCCTTCCCAGGTGTGGCCAAGGCCTCCTACTAGGCTTATTTTTTTTTTTTTTCTTAAGACAAAAAGGCAACCTAGCTAAATTTTCAGGGTCCCCAGGTTTTTTTGATCTCACCAATCTAGCAGCTTTATATCGACCGAAGCTCCACGGCGTGCTGTGAGAAGGCTGACTTAAGGATAGATACAAAGAAGAATTCAAGAAAAATTCAGAAAGATTGAGGGAATTCGAGAGACCGAGTGGTCAGCCAATAATGTAAGAATTAAAATTTAGTTATTATAGTTATATCTTTAAAATATGT
>NW_025399345.1:0-6421 GCF_016433145.1 Gracilinanus agilis
TCCTTCCTTCCTTCCTTCCTTCCTTCCTTCCTTCTTTCTTTGAGAAGAGAAGGTAAGCCTGATATTCCACTACATAGGGAACTCCTTTGTAAGGAAATACCCTCTATGATGTGGGATAGAGAGAAGGTTATATGTGAGGAACTATAGGAAGTCTGGACTTAAGAGTATGTGAGGGGCAATAATGTATAATAAATTTGAAAAAGTAGATTGGATCCATGTTGTGAAGGGTTTTAAATGCCAAACAGAGGAATTTGTCTTTGATCAGAGAGACACATGAGGCTCTAGGGGTACAAAGATGAAAGATAACACAATTTTGTTTAAAGAGGTCAAAGAAGTATGAGAGGAAGGATGGAATCACCTAACTGGAGGGACTTGGGAAGTAAATACAGGATGTGGCACTGAACTGCAATTTGAAGAAAAAATAACAAGCAAAACTTTTGGAGG
Organism: Gracilinanus agilis; assembly: GCF_016433145.1. Lineage (NCBI taxonomy): Eukaryota > Metazoa > Chordata > Mammalia > Didelphimorphia > Didelphidae > Gracilinanus > Gracilinanus agilis. Next base: position 445 of record NW_025399345.1, read on the forward strand.
ATTCCATTCCATCCGTGTGAGATGGAACTGTGCAAAGTCAGGGACATGGTTTCTGGACAGTGTCCAGGAACAACGAATGGTCCAATTTGAAAAAAAAAAAAAGTCAGAAGATAGAGTGGAATAAGATGATGTCAAAGGTCATTTCTAGTCTTAAATGTTTGATCTTAGACTATAGCTTGTGGAAGACTATGAATGCCAAACTATAGAGTTTCTATGGTAGCCATTGGAGATTTTTGAGCAGACAAATGAAATGGTCAGAACTTTGCATAAACTTTGCATAAGCCTGTGAAGAAACTTTTGGTAAGCACCTACTGTGTGCCAGGCTAAGAGGGAGAGATATGAATATAAAACTAAAGATATTCCCTGTCTTCTGGGAGCTTATAATCTATTGGAAAAAGATAATACACAAAAGGATAGTGGAAGGGGAAAGATACATTGTGTCATGGAATCCAAAGGAGTGAGTCCAGTCAGGTTGGAAATGGAGAGATGGCTGGTCAGAGCATCCTTCTCAGATAGAGGTTTGGGGGGGGAAGTTCTCTGTTCCACACACTCATTGCTGGGGTTCCAGATGCTGAGGTTATTGATGAGGTATGAATACCAAGGCTGATTGGATCTTGCAGTATGTTATGGTTTCTGGGGGATGATGGAGAAGTTTTGATAACTAAATGAAAAATGAGTTAGATTGGAGGTAAGAAGATGGGTGTTATATTCATAATCTGGGAAGTGATGGATGCCACCTTTAATGACAGGGATGGCAACTGGAAGACTTGGAATGTTCCCAGGTGCCGTGAGCCAGAGGCAAAAGTTGGTTGGCCCCATGGTATAAATATCCCTCATGGCCACTTGGAGGGAGGTCTCTCTGGAGGTCTCTGGACAACAGTCTCTGGCCTGGGAAATCTCAGAGTGGGTGGTGAAGAGTGGCAGGGAGCTCTAATAAGAATTAATAATAATCTAATAAGGGCAGGAATAACTCTGAAGATATTTCCTGATAGACTTTGAGAGCTAGTGCATCACCAACACTGAAAGTGAGAAAGCTGAGAGAATAAGATCATCAATACAACTGCATCAATAGCTTCCCTATTCTCTGGCTTGGCTGTGGCCAGGTCTGGCCAGAGGGAGTGGGAGTGAGCAAATCTCCAGCTTTCACTTGATCAATAGCCTCCAGTCCTGATTGTCAACTAGTTTATAGATAATAGATCAATAGAGTCTCCAATTACCAGTCCTCATCCTTGTTATCCTTTCCCTGGTTGCAGATAAAGAGAGTTCAACAACAAGTACCTTCCTGAGTAGTCTTTATATCACGACCCTTGGGAAGGGAGTCAAACACAGTCAGATCCTAAACGTCATCCAAGGCAAATCAATAGCCCAATACTAATCTATCCAACCCCAGGTTGGACCTGGAAAGATTACCCATCTATCTAACTTCTCGAGGGTCCTTCTTGGGCAACTGTTAGAGAGAAAAGGATAAATTACAGCAGCAGTCAAGGGTGATCAGAGTTGGTGTTCCTCCATCATCTGCAGCTAAGGATACATCAACATCATTGTGCATCTATATATCTCCCTTGGACCCCTTTTTGTTTATAACATGGGTTACAGGGCTGGTACAGCGCTGAGAGGTGATAAAAGTCAGAATTAGGGGGTGGCAGTGAGAGAGTGGAGGGAAGGAGACAGATATGAGTGATATTTTAAAGGCAGAATTGAAAGGATTTGGCAGCTGCTTCGATTGAAGAGCTGAGGGACAGTAAAGAGTCAAAGATGACTCTAAAATTTCTAGCCTAGGGCCCTGGAAGAGTGATGAAGCCATCAGTAGAAACAGGAATTGGGAGGAAGGGTAAATTTCAGGGGAAAGATGATGACCTATATTTTGGTCATGTGGAATTTGAAGTGTCTGTAAGAAATCCAGGTAAAAAGATCTAGCTGGTCACTGGAAAAGGGGTACTGGAAGTCAGAGGAGGGCAAATTGGCGATAAATAAGAATGGATGAGACTCTTCAAAGAAGGTGGCCATAGTTCTGTTGTAGTCACAGTGGCTGTGACTTTTTTGGACCCAAGTTATTTTATTTATTTTAAAAACCTTTATTTACCTTCTATTTTGTAATCAATACTAAGTATTGATCCTGACCTTGAGGATATTGGTTCCAAGGCAGAAGAATGATATAGGCTGGGCAACTGGGGTTAAATGGCTTGCCTAGGGTCACATAGCTAGGAAGTATCAGAGACCAGAATTGAACCCAGGACCATCTCTCTCTCTAGGTACGGCTCTCTATCCCCTGAGCTGCCTAACTGCCTTTGGACAAAAATTATTGCTGAAATTTTGCTGGTAGGCAAAGTCCCTTGTCTTGGAAAAAGACCATAGCATCGGTCACTACAATGATTGTGGTGGCAGTGGCTTTGGTGGCAATCAGCCAACAGAGATAGTAAACAGAACAAAACCACATCTTGACTTTGGTGAACTGACTGGACCACACTGATGCTGAAGTTCTGGCTGGATTGACCACAGATTAAGGAGACGTCAGGGATGGAGAATGACAAATGGAGAAGGTTATAGCTTTACTAAATGTTGCTAAAAATGAGATTTGAAGATTCTGGACATGAGAGACCCTTAGGCTGTAGTGGAAAGACCTTGTGGATTTAGTCTCAGAAGGCTTAGTTCCCAGCTCTGCCATGTATTAGCCATGTGATACTATTCTTATCTGTAAAAATGAGGATACTGATATAAGACTTCTTTCCTCACAGAATCTTTGGAAGGGAAGTGCTAATTGGTATGAGGAACTCTCGATGAAAAAAAAAATCCCTATTCCAATGGAAATCTGCCCCTGTTCTGCAGCTAATAAATAATTATAGAGAGTTACTAGGGGCACTGAAAAGTGACACTTGATTTCAGGCCAAAAAGTAGGTTAAGTATATTTGTCCAAAGTCAAGCAGCCATAAAATGACAAAGTCTGGACTTGAATTCAGGTCTTCCTCATCCTGAGGGTGGATCTCCATCCACAAGGTCATCAGTCCTATATTTTTACAAATTTGACTGGTATAAAATCTGAATGCAGCCTCCAATTGCCCTCAAACTCACAGACACAGCTACTCATGAGTTTTATTTTTCATCCTTAATCTTCCAATTACCCATTATTTTTAGGACAAACAACAAGTTTCTCCCAAATAGGTCAGTGTTTTTAAACAGGGATTTTCTGTAATTATTTTTCAACATATAGATATCTATTTTTTCCTTTCAAAAAGATCTCATGGTGGGTGACGTATTTTATATTTGGAGGACAGCCTATATTTAAGGCAGGAAGGTATTATATGACTCATATACCATCACCATCCCTAAGGCAAAGTCTCCTCTCTTTCAGGTGAAAATGATCTCCCCCTCCTCAAATTCCTCCTCCAGCATTTTGTTTCGAGGGTTTGTCTCACTCTTCACTGTATTGTCAGCATTTGTGCCCTCATCCTCACATTCAACTGTGAGCTCCATGAGTCAGTCAACAAGCAATTATTGTACACCTACTGTATGCCAGGCACTGTATTAATTTCAGAGCACACAAAGAAAGGCAAAAACCAGTCTCTGCTCTCAGGGAACTCAAAGGTCAGAGTGGCATCCATCTCCTTCCTATCTCCAACAGTGTTTTTCATATAGTAAGTACTTAATAAATGATAGCGGAGAGGAAACTAGGCAGCATAAATACTCATGTAGAGTTGAAGTGTCTGCAAGAAATCCAGGTAGATAGAGAGTGAAGCCTGGGGTTCAAATCCAGGCTCAGATACTTCTTAGCTGTGTGACCCGGGGGCAAATCCCTTAATCCCAATTGCCTAGCCTTTTCTGCTCTTCTGTGTATAAATGGAGATTTTGGATCTTGGACTTCATCCCCCATAAGTCCTTATTTTTCCCAAAATTCCTTTTAATCTCTCCTGTGCCTTCATGTTATTGTTTTATAGTTGGCTGTAACTCCTCCCTCTCTCTCTTTGGCTCTGGCGAGCCAGCTGGTTAGTGTTAGTCTCTTTTGTTAGTTTGTTATTAATAAAATATTTATAAATATAATATTTAGTATTTTGGTATATGAATTTTAATCTCCACATCTGCTTTGAACCCATACTCAGTACTGCTTCCAAGACAGAAGGTAGAGTTTAAAAAAAAATGATAGCTGGGGCAGCTGGGTAGCTCAGTGCATTGAGAGTCTGGCCTAGAGATGGGAGGTCCTAGGTTCAAATCCGGCCTCAGACACTTCCCAGCTGTGTGACCCTGGGCAAGTCACTTAACCCCCATTGCCTAACCCTTACCACTCTTCCACCTAGGAGCCAATACACAGAAGTTAAGGGTTTTAAAAAATAAATAAATAAAAAATGATAGCCGAAGTGAATTGCCTTTTTTCTCCTATATTCTTCAGGCTTTCAGGCTACTTTTAATATACATTTAAGCTGGAGAAAGTCTAGTACAGTACTTGTATTGCTCTGGACCTTGAATCCTGCCTAGTGCTAGTTCAGATTGAGACTCTTCCAAGGATCCTTTTCCCTGCATTGGCCTTTAGTGAACCCTCTGAGATTCCAGCACATCCTCCATCTCCTCCTTGGCCTGTAGTCTGATCTCAAGACAAAGTAAACACACGGAAGAAGGAAGACTCCCACCAGTCTGAGGCTCTTTTAAGAGCTCCAGAAAGGGCTGTTTGTTGACAGCATGGGTCTCCTTGCTTGCCTTTCTGTAATAATTGAACATTCTGTGAGAAGACAGCCTCCAAGGACCTGGGCATGGTACTCATGCTTTGCTGGTTTTTAAAAGAGCATTCAAAATTAACATTGATAACGAGGGACTATTGTGTAAAAAAAAAAAATAAATGGAATGCCCCAGGAAGCAATCTCATGGTATAGTTTTTGTCTAGTGCCCTTTTCTCGGGTACTTTTGTTTTCCATTACTTTATTTATTGCCATTTGGGGAAATAACCACGCCGCCGAAAAAGCTTTTTTGAAAAAAAAAATTATAGCTATTTTTATTGACTATTGCTGAGATTTTTTTTTTATTTGTTTGATGTAGAGAAGTATTAGGCTGCAGTGACTCAGCCATTAGGGTGATATCTGTTGCAGACATGGTAATAGGAGCTCTCTGAAGCTATGCTTGATGGCATTGTCTTCCGATATTTATAATACACCGAGGAAACTCATCGGCTCTTTTGTCTGGCTGGGTAAATATTCCCATATACCATATGCCAGAGAGCACAAGCCCCTGCTAGGTCATTATGCTAGTGTTTCTCTGGCTACGAATGCATCCCACACATCATCCTTTTCTCTCTTTGTCAAATGTGATCTTCTGGGTCTGTTGGAGTCTGTGTGGATGGTCTTTACTGAATTAGCAATATTATTTCAGCAGAGCGTAGCAGATGGAATGCTGGACTTGGAACGAGTGCTGGGGCCCAAATCCTTCCCCTTTCACTTAATAGCTCTGGGATGTGGGGCAGGTCTAATGAGGAGATTTGCTAGGCCGATAAGTCACAGGTGAGATAAAAATAGCCGTCTCCAGTGCCCGTGCTTAGTAGGTGTTCCATAAATGCTTATTGATGAGAGAAGACAACTTGCATAAATATGCTGTGCATTCAAGTGTGTATATATATATTACTTTTGTATGATATATGCATATATATACATATATATACTGCGTGATTCTTCTGGGTCTAGCACAGTACACAATAAATATTTAATAAATATTTGATTTGCTCAGAAATGGGAGAATGGAATGAGTAGAAGTGAGTGCTGTTTCCTTTTTATAATCCACCCCTAAAATAATGATGTGAATTTCAGTTAAAACTCAAGTCATTTGGTTCAATCCAGTCCACTTTATTCTGTTTGGTAATCACAGATAGCATTCCTAAACTAGACCACCTGGCTCACGAATCTATCAATCAGTAAGCATTTATTAAATTATTTTATTATTAATTAATTTACACAATATTCATAATTATATAATTATAATATATGTTATATAATATAAGTGT
>NW_025399346.1:0-1530 GCF_016433145.1 Gracilinanus agilis
ATCTATCAGCATGGCTTTAATTAAATTACTAATTTATATTATTATACAGCCTTTATCATTTTTAATCTTAATAATTTGGTGAACCAGAAGGTCGAAATTCGAACTCTAAATCTTCCAGATAGCCCAACGATAGCCATGCCTGCTTTTTGGCCGTCTGGCTCAGCTCTTTTGAGCACTTTTTTAAAAAAGGAAAGTGACTTTCCTTGCCATGCTTTTGCTGAAAGCAATAGCATGTTTTTGCCTCCAGCGGGACTCAGCCAGCCAGTCCAGCCCAAACCACCTTGGGAGGGAGGTCAGGCCAGCCGATTCGGGCTTTTGGCTTTACACTAAAATGCCGGAGCCCAGCCAGTGTGTCTCTGCCGCTGATCTCCTGACTCCTGACTTGATCTCCATTCCTGCCTCACCGAAAGCCTGCAAGCCATTGTTCCACTCCAGAATCCCGAGCTGCTTTTCCTGAGATTTCCGGGAAGGAACCCAGTCCTGACTTGCCGAGATCTCAACCTCCAGAGACTGCTTCAGCTCTGCCGCAAACCATTTGGGTAGTATATTCCCCTTTTTCCCTATTTCTAGCCTTCCACGTGTTTCTCTAAAGACCTAATTTAGCCACCCACACAAGCTCTACATGTGGGATTTTCTACAATGACCCGACACCACGTGGACCTAGCGTTTACCCTTAATCGGCCGAATGGCCTATTCAGACTTGCTTGCGATTAAAAACTGAACTCTGGGGAAGAATATTCACCCCCATAACTGCTCAGAACTTTGAACTTGAAAAAAAAAAAAACCCTTAAACTCAGCAGAACTCAATCAAAAGAACCTTAAATTGAAACCAGGGGTGAACTTTTAAAACCTCAGAACTGAATGAGCTTTATTTCTGTTTTAAAAAGACTGTATCTTACTGTATATTGTTAATTAGTTTTGTAAATTAATCTTGCTTATTCGTTGATTTTCCTGTTGCACTGAATCATTTTAAGTTAATGTAGTTTGTGGCTGCTAGATTAATTCTGTTTGTGATTTTATTGTAACTCCCAAATAATGAGAAAAATCTATTAGAACTGGTAAGAGGTTTTGACCACCTTGTTGATCTGATACTACTGGATTTATAAAGCACATGTCTTTTAAAATTTGTTCTGTCTTGGAAATTGCAAAGAACCTTGAAAGTTTCCATGCTTTAAATATTACCTTGTAATTTTACAAGAGATCTTTTTAACTTTTACTTTAAATCCTTAAGAATTGTTGCCTTAAATGGGTAGAAGCATTCCTACCCAGAATTTTTTAAATACAGAGTCAAGGAGCTCCTGTATATTCTTTGCTATGGAAGCAATAACAGCATTTGCCAAGGGTTAAAAGTTGTAACAAGTATATAATTTTAAACATCATTATTTATTGTTTTAAAATGTGCTACTGGAAATAATGGTACTCTATTTGAATGTGCATTGTGAATCTGCTATTTTGTAAAACCCACTTTCTCTCACAGAAAGTCTCATTTTTGGGTAACATAACCCTTCTAATTCTAAGATATATATATAT
>NW_025399347.1:0-3942 GCF_016433145.1 Gracilinanus agilis
CTCTCTCTCTCTCTCTCTCTCTCTCTCTCTCTCTCTCTCTCTCTCTTTCTCTGTCTGCCTCTGTTTCTCTCTCTCAGTGTCTCTCCCCTCCCTCTCAGTCTCTCCCCTCTCTCTTTTTCTGTCCTGAACTCTTAGCTGAGCTGAGAGATAGTTCCCTTTTAGTGGAATAGCTCATTCAATCTCTGGATTATCTGGTATTTTCTCATCTGTATACTGTCTGTATTTCTGTTTGCTTGGATGAATGAGGGGTTTTTTGCTATTCACTACACACAATCTTTGTGGGACTGGCATTTGGTGGGAACTTAGACATATGCCAAATTCTGATTTTCCTAGTGGAAACCATAGGTGGAGGCAAAATAAGCCAAATTCTGATATTCCCTTGTGTGGGGGAGAACGAACTTAATTTTTGAGAATTTCCCCCACCTCCAAACTCCTCTAATGAATGCTAGTTAGTTCATGTAACTTCAGCAGTTTGTTCTGCTGAACAATATGTTTATATTGTTCTATATCTATACCTATATCTATAAATTATATACAGTCAAGGACTCTGAGGTACGGAGTAGGAAAATGACTTGTTGGGATGATTTGTCGGAGAGACTGGTGGCCATCCCCAAGACAAGGATCTAGGTCTCGTAGGCCCCATCTAGCATTCCTAGATTATACTACAACATCTCCTGAATTTTATCTCAGAATCCATCCTTCTCCAGGCTTATCTTCCCTAATTGAGGAACTGCCAAACCAGGCCAGATGGACTAATGGTGTCTAAAGCAAAAATGTCTGGGCATGCAGACCTTGATCTTTTCCCTGAATGTGTCTGACAGGTGATGGGTCATCGAGGAAAGAGAGAAGAATTCTTTTTAGTCAAGCAGAAAAAACCACTTCTTTTCCCCTCCTCCTTCCAACTTCCTATGTGAACCGACATGGTCCCTGGTCTTGAAAAAAGTTCTCTGGGCACATTTCTTTCTTTCTTGATGCCAGGCAGCTAAACACTGAAACTGATCTCTCTCCTACACACCTTGTTTCTCTCAGGGGGCCCCCTGGCTCACGTCTTTCAAAATCACTGTGTTCTCCAGGAGAGACTGGCTGAATGTGACGAAGGGGCAGTCTTGCTGAACAAACCTATCACAATTACTTCTCTGGTTATTTCTGAGAAGAGCACCATTATCCTTCCAGTCATCACTAGAGATCACCTAATCACAGGTTCCTGGGTGGCTAGAGGGCACAGTGGATAGATTACTGGTTTGGGAATCAGGAAGACAACTTTGTGACTTTAATAACGAATTGGGTGACCCCATGCAAATTACCTAACATTTTTGCCTTAGTTTCCACATTGGTAAAATGAGCTGAAGAAGTAAATAGCAAACCATTATCTAGTATCTTTGCCAAGAAAACAGTTGAACACTACTGAAAATGACAACAAATCATAGGCTTCTAGAAATCAGAGCAGGAAGAGACCCTGGAAATCTACTCTATCCTGTATCCCAAAGAGATAATAAAGAGGGCAAGGGACCTTTTTGTACAAAAATATTTATAGCTGCTTTTTTTGTGGTGGCAAAGAATTGGAAATGAAAGCTATGTCTATCACCTGGGGAATGACCGAACAAACTCTGGTATATGTAGGTGATGAAATACTATTGTACTATAATAAATGATGAGCTAGATGATTTCAGAAAAAGCTGGAAAGATCTGCAGGAACTGATGCAAAGAGAAATAAGCAGAACTGGCAGAAAACGGGGCACAGTGACAGCAATATTGGAAGATGATTATCTGTGAAAACTTGGCTACTTTCAGCAATGCATTGATCTAGGACAATCCTGAAAGAGTAATGGAGAATGCTATCCACCTCCAGAGAAAGAACTTTTGGAGTTGTTTTTCATATCAGTGTATCTTTGTTTCTATTTTGGAGTTTTGATTACATACGAGTGTTCTTACAACAGTGACCAATATGGAAGTGTGTTTTGCATGACAATAAAAGTAAAACAGAGAAAGAAATATACTTTATCACTCCTGCTCCTCCCTCCCCCCGGCCCCAAATATTTTCTTATTTTTACAAGGCAGGAAATCAAGTTCCAAAATAGGGAAGTGAGTTATCCAAGGTCACATAGCTGGCACTAGAGCCGAGGTCTTCTGACTCCCAGTCTTGGGACTTCTTTCCTTTACACTGTCCTGTTTCTGTACTGCCACCACTGGGGTTGATAAACTCACGTGAGTCTCATTCTGTGGAGACAGAAGTGATATAATTTGTGACGATGGGAGTGTCTTCTGGGATTCTCCAAAAAAGGGTATTACCAACAACAAGGAGAGGTAGGTGCTGTTATTATCCCCATTTTATAGCTAAGGATATTGAGAGCCAGAGAAGGATAAGTGATTTGCCCAAGGTCCTAGAACTAGTAAAAGGGCAAGGTAGAATTTGAATGCAGATCTTTCTGACCAAGCCCAACACACTCATTCAAAGAGCCACCTAGCTTCCTCTTTCAACATGAGAGGGCTCTAACAACCAGATAGAGCTCAAATGCCTCTAATATTTAGGAATGTGAATGAAAGATTTAATAAAAAGCTTTCCCTTCCTCCCTTTCCTTCCATTTCCACTCCACATGCACCTCTCTCCCACCCTAACCTGCTCAGATGTGAATAATTGAGAGACCCAGGAAGCTGCATTAGTTCCAGAGACAGAACTTCATCTGGTCCATCCAGGATATTCTCCTGGGAAGAGAAAGAGAAGAGAGACCTAAGGAATATGCCCAGAATAGCTCTTTGAATGGAATTCTTTACAAAGGAGGGACTCAGAAAATAATCTGGAAGCCAGGGCTAAGGGCAGTGGTTCTCTAAGGATGTGCCAGCATACAAAAGTTTTTCTGAGTGTGCCTCAGATTGTATGAAATTACATACCATGCGCTGGAGAATCCCAGGATTGTGGTAGATCGTAGCACTATGAACAAAAGTATAGGCAAAAAAGACTGGCTTGGGAATTTAAACCGGGTTTGGGGTTCTTCTCTTCCTTATGACCTTGAGCAAATCATTCAATCTCTCTAAGTCCCATCTGTAAAATGGGGATTCAGTTTAGTTTAACAAACATTTATTAATTTTTTTTTAAACCCTTGTACTTCGGTGTATTGTCTCATAGGTGGAAGATTGGTAAGGGTGGGCAATGGGGGTCAAGTGACTTGCCCAGGGTCACACAGCTGGGAAGTGGCTGAGGCTGGGTTTGAACCTAGGACCTCCTGTCTCTAGGCCTGGCTCTCACTCCACTGAGCTACCCAGCTGCCCCTATTAATTTTTTTAATTACTAGGTTCCAGCCACTGTCTTAAGTTCTGGGGATACAAATAATCTCCAACCTCAAGGGATTTATAATCTAATGGGGTCTGGGGGTGGGGGAAGACACAAAAGGAAGCTGGCAAAAGGAGGAGGAAGGACACCAAGGAATACAGGTGGGAAGGTAGAGTCTGAGTAGCCAAGGTTGAGTTAGCAGCCTGGGGATGTGATTAGGGCCACTAGGTGGCGCCAGAGTGCACAGAGCTCCAGCCTGGAGTCAGGAAGACTCCTCTTCCTAGGTTCAGATCTGGCTTCACTTATCCCCTGTATGTCCCTGGGCAAGTCATTTCATCCTCTTTGCCTCAGTTTCCTCATCTGTAAAATGAGCTAGAGAAGGAAATCTTAAACCACTCCAGTATCTTTGCCAAGAAAACCTCAAATGGGATCAGGAAGAGTCGACATAACTTAAAAAAAAAAAAGACTAAACAATAATTGATGAAATCAGAAATGAGATTAAATTAGATTAGTTTGTCCAGGAGCATCTTATTCCATGGATTGAAACCAAGACAAACTGCAGATGGGAGACGATAATGATAATTCCTATCCTACTTCCTACGATCACCATGAACTTCAGGTAAGATAAATGGATACAGGAGCACTTTGAAAGCAGTAAATAAATATAGAAATAG
>NW_025399348.1:0-5014 GCF_016433145.1 Gracilinanus agilis
GATATATAGTTATATTATATATAAATATTATATATTATGTTATTACATTTATATAAATTTAAAGACTATAAATATACAAATATATTTAAATATGAATATAAATAAACATGTAAATTGTTTCTTAAATTTATAATTGATCTTTTATACTTGGGTGTTATATCCATTCTTATCTTTCCCTCAAAATGATAAACAGTATATATCTAAAGCTAAGAGTTACTATTACATGTAAAGGAAATAACCTTTCCTTTATTATATTATTTATATGTAATTATTATATTACATATGTTATATGTAAAGGAAATAATCCTTCCTAATAAATTCAGGGGTGAAACAAGGATGTCAATTGTCACCATTTTTTTTTGATACAACTTTAGGTCATTTCAATAAAAAAAATTTGAAAAAATAACCATCAATGTAGGAGAAACAAAATGATCACTTTTTGCAGATAAAAATTAGTTGAAACAATTAGTAGCATCAGCAAATTTGTAGGATATAAATATAAATATAAATATAAAATAAATCTACATAAATCATTAACATGTCTATATAATATCAATACAACAAAGCCCCAAGTACCAAAAATAGGAAGAAATTCCATTTAAAATAACAACTATATAAAATACATGGGAGGTATCAAGATACACAGAAGAACTATATAAATACAACTGCAAACCATCATTTACAAAAATAAAGGCAGATCTAAATCATTGGAAAAATATTAATTGCTCATGAGTAGAATGAGTCCAAATAATAAAAATAACAACACAACATAATTTGCTGTTTCAATGCCATGCCAGTCATACTACCAAAAGATTATGGAATGAGGAAAAAAAGAATAACAAAATTCATTTGGAGACAAAAATAGGCCGAGAATCTCAAGGGAAATAATTTTTAAAAGTGGGAACAAAAGTGGGACCAAAACACTGCCAAATCTTAAAGTATACTACAAAATAATAATTTTCAATAAAAATGGTGCTGATTTAAAAAAATAGTGAGATCAATTTATGGGACAGGTTAGGTATACAACATACAGAGAGAAATATACGTAGTAGGCTAGTATTCGGTAAATATAAAGACCTTATCTACTGGGATAACAAGATATTATTTGACTTTTAAAAATACTGGAAAATTGGACAGTAGGAAAGACATTAGATTTCACCTTGGATACCAATATAAATTCCTTTGCTGGATTTCCATCCATATTACACCTACTAAATATGGCTGACCTCTAATGGTCTATCCTGGGTCTTCTTCTCTTCTCCCATTATATTATCTTTTTTGGTTATCTCATCAGCTCTCTTAAGTTCAACTAATTGTCAGATGATTCTGTCAGAGGAAGTTAAGTGACATAGTGAATAGAGTGCTAGGCTTGGAGTCAAGAAGACCTGAATTCAAATCCAGCCTCAGTTATTACCAGCTGTTTAACCCTGAGCATTTACCTTTATTTGAGATTTCTTAGCTATAAAATTGGGATAATAACAATACCTACCTCCTATATTTCAGAATTAAATGTATCATTGGCTGTGGGGAAAAAAGGTTGTTGTGAGATCAAATGAGATAATATTTGTAAAATACTTGGCAAACCTTAAATGTACATTATTATTATACTGTATGTAAGCACGTTGAGAGCAGAGACTATTTCATTTTCATCTTTGCATTCCAAGCAACTAGCACAATTCCTAACACATACTTAATAAACCTTTATCCATTGACATTAAGTTGATCCAAGTGTTCCCAGAGTTCTATTGAGCCACTGAGATTCTGTAATCTAAACTTTCTATTTTTTTAAAAAATGTTTTCCATGGTTACATGATTCATGTTCTTGATCTCTCTCCCCCAACCCTCCACCCCCCGTAGCCGATGCACATTTCCACTGATTTCTTCCTGTGTCATCCATCAAGACTCATTTCCATATTATTGATAATTGTTCTAAGGTGGTCATTAAGAGTCTGTATACATCCCCAATCATGTCCACCTCAACCCATGTGTTCAAGCAGTTGCTTTTCTTCTGTGTTTCCTCTCCTGTAGTTCTTCCTCTGAATGTGGGTAGTGTTCTTTCTCATAAGTCCCTCAGAATTGTTATGGATCATTGCATTGCTTCTAGTACAGAAGTCCATTACATTCGATTTTACCACAGTGTATCAGTCTCTGTGTACAATGTTCTCCTGGATCTGCTCCTTTCACTCTGCATCAATTCCTGGAGGTCATTCCAGTTCACATGGAATTCCTCCAGTTTATTATTCCTTAGAGCACAATAGTATTCCATCACCAACATATACCACAATTTGTTCAGCCATTCCCCAATTGAAGGGCATCCCCACGTTTTCTAATCTAAACTTTCTAGCTGGACAGCTAAGTGGTGACGTGTATAGAGATCCAGACCTAGGACCACCCTTCTTCAAAGAGTCTTTCTTCTTCTTTCTTCTTTCTTCTTTCTTCTTCTTCTCCTCCTCCTGCCCCTTCTTTCTTTCTTTCTTTCTTTCTTTCTTTCTTTCTTTCTTTCTTTCTTTCTTTCTTTCTTTCTTTCTTTCTTTCTTTCTTTCTTCTCCTTCTCCTTCTCCTTCTCCTTCTCCTTCTCCTTCTCCTTCTCCTTCTTCTTCTTCTTCTTCTTCTTCTTCTTCTTCTTCTTCTTCTTCTTCCTCCTCCTCCAACTCTACCTCCTTCTCCTTTTCCTTCTCCTGACCCCATTTGGAGTTTTCTTGGGAAAAGATACTAGAGTGGTTTGTCATTTCCTTCTCTAGTTCATTTTATAGATGAGAAAACTGAGGCAGAGAGGTTTAAGTGACTTGTTCCAGGGTCACCCAGCTATTCAGTGCCTGAGACCAGATTTGAACTTCTTCCTTCTTCCTTCTCCATCTTTCTTGTCCTCCTCCTCCTGTCAGGTTCAGATCTGGCCTCAGACACTTACTAACCGTGTGACCCGGGCAAGTCCCTTATTTCTGCCTCAATTTCTTCATCTGTAAGGTGAACTGGGGAAGGAAATGGTGAACTACTACTCCAAGTGTCTCTGCCAAGAAAACCCCAAATGGGGTTGCAAAGGGTCAGACACAACCAAAATGATTGAACAACAATAAAACTTTCTATCCTCCCCAGTACCTACCATGGTGTTCTATTCACAGAAGGTCTCTAATCAATATTAATTGAAGTGAATTGAAATTGTTCTCCAAGTCTCTCTGACATCCTTAATTTCTAAAAGATAAGTAAAGAAGTAGCTATAGGATCAGGGTTTATATGCCTTTCCAAAGGATCCTAATTTACAACCAATGATCCTTTTGGGTTTTGCCAAAGAGAACTGGATTTCCAATGTGTTTCTAACCTGATTTGTTGTTGTTGAGTTGCTTTTCAGTTGGGTCCACCTCTTTGTGACCCCATTTGGGGTTTTCTTGGGAAAGATACTAGTTCTTTCTCTGAAAATAAAAATAACTCACATTTGCTTCTCTGGCTCATTTTGTCATTTCCTTCTCCAGCTCATTTTACAGATGAGGAAACTGAGGCAGAGAGGATTAAATGACTTGCCCAGGGTCACCAGCACTCAGTGCCTGAGGCCAGATTAGAATTCAGGAAGGGGAGTCTTCCTGACTCCAGACCCAGCACTCTATCCATTGTGCCACCTTGCTGCCCCAACCTGATTTGTAGATATATTTAAACCAGTGGCAGGAAATACAACCCTGTGCTTTATTATTAAACAATCAAACTCAGATGCCACACAATGGCATCAGGAGGGAGGTTATTAAGCCACCCAGCCTGGGAGAGGGCATTATGTGGTCTCCATTAGGTAGGGATTGGCATCCTACGGCCCATTCGCCGTTTCCCTCTGGGTTCAAAACAGCACAAGCGAGAGCCCCAAACAGGATGTCATTAATGAGATCATTCTCATGACCAGTGAAATCTCTTCCACAGTTTAGTTTGTTAGGCAAAGACCATGAATCATCACTGAAGTTGCACTAAAGGCTCGCAGCCACGTCCCCTGGTGCTGGGACCGGCACGCTGCAGGCTCTCTCAGGACTGGCAAAGAGGAGATGATTTTTAAAGCCGTCTCCTGGCAAAACGCAGGTGACCGGCAGCTCTTCCTGTGGAGCAACAAGCCAGGTGTGACAAAGAGGCACTAAGGCCGGGTCATCTATCACTCTCTATTTGGGTCTACTCCCTTTGCCTTCCCGAGCCCTCGGCTTCAGCCTCTATGAAATGGGTGTGACGAAGTTTATATGACTTCACAAAGTTGTGGGAAAGAGGCACGAATTGGAAACCTAGAAACGTAACGGAAATGTGAGTTATTTTATTTTCAGAGAAAGAACTAGATAGGATCTACCTGCAGCAGCTAAGGGGTAGGTATAGTAGATAGAGAGTGGAGCCTGGAGCCAGGAAGATCTGAGTTCAAATCCAACCTCAGCCACCTCCTAGCTGTTTCACCATGGGCGAATCACTGAACCTCTTTTCTCCCTTCATTTCCTCATCTGTAAAATGGGGCTAACAATACCACTTACCTTCCAGGGTGGTTGTAAGGATCAAATGATGATCCTTGTAAAGTGCCTAGCACAGCGTAAATGCCATATAAGTGCTGGTTATCATCATCTATTGGGGAGCCTCTAACCTAACATTCTCATTTGATAGATGAAGTCCAGAGAGAAGAAAGTGCTCGTCTCAAAGTCATCCAGGTAGTAAATAACAGAGCTGGGGCTAGCAAATGCAGAGCTCTTTACTGCATATATGTATGTATATATACTCGTAACAGCAGAAGTGAGAGCCCCAAACAGGACGTAGATACAATGAAAAAAAAAATGAAAAAAAAAAAACAGGACGTGGTCCACAATGAGACCATTCTCATGACCAATGGGATCTTTTCCACAGTTTAGTTGTTAGGGTAAAAGCCTTGACTCATCACTTTATAAGCAATAAAGGCTTATAGCACTGTTACCCAATGCTGGGGCCCATACGTTGCAGGTTCTCTCAGGAGTGGCAAACAGGCAATGATTTATATTTACATAAATTTATATATCGTATATAATTTATATAA
>NW_025399349.1:0-2162 GCF_016433145.1 Gracilinanus agilis
AAATTATTATAAATATAAGTTATGATGTAAATATTATACATTAAAATGTATTATGTTGTGAATATTATAAATGTAGCAATCCAGGTATACATTAATTGTGATATTATTTTAAGAAGTATTCAAAAACTTAACTCTTATACTGCTAATGATTGATCTCTGCAATCCTGAGTCAAATTGAATGTTGACCTTGCCAAATCCCTAGCCCTTCCCTAAGGTTACACCCCAGAAGAGAGTCAGTTATCTCAGTCTCCTTACTTTTCCTTCAATGATCAATTAACATAGGTATCAAACATCAGTAGATGCCTTAGGCCCTATCCACCCTGGATCCTGATCTTAGCTCTACCTATTGTTTCAGATTTTGGCAGTTTGCATTTTATGATGATTACCTCATAATGTTAATGTATCAGGCCACCAGCCTCTCCCCTTCCCCCCATACTGTTGTAACCCCAATAAAAGTGACAAGACATCAGTTGGCAAGAGAGCTCTTGACCATCAGAGCTCCTAACCATGAAGCTCTCAACCATCAGAGCTTACTCGCTGTCTGTCTACCTTATGCCAAAACTTTCTGTGTCTGTGTATCTTTATTCTCGCCTTATATTCTCTTTCCATTAATCCTTAACCCGTAACCCATTTTCACTCAGTCCTTGGTTCCCCTTTCTGAGTGTCCAACCCACTAGGAATCTTCGTGGAGTCGGTGGACGGCTTCAATAAATATAAGGTATATTATAAATTTATAAAAATTATGTATTATCTAAAAATATAGAATTAAAGATATTACATATTATATATCCATTATACTTTAAGGTGTATCGTATAATGTAATATAGAATAGTATAGTATAGTATGCTACAAAATAGAATATAGGAGAATAGTATAGTATAGTATTAATCTTGACTACCTAGCCCTTCTTGGTCTTTTGTCTTAGAATTGTTATTAAGAGACAGAAGGTATAGCTTGTTTGTTTGTTTGTTTGTGCTAGGTAGCTCAATGGAGTGAGAATCATGCCTAGATACAAGAGATTTGGGGTTCCAATCTGGCCTCAGATACTTCTTAGCTATGTGACCCTGGACAAGTCATTTGACAGATGAGGAAAAAGAGGCAAAGAGGATGAAGTGGCTTGCCCAGGATCAGACAGCCAGTAACTGTTTGAACTCGGGTCTTCCTGACTCCAGTCCCAGTGCTCTATCCATTGTCCAAGATATATTATAGTATATAGTCTATATAACTTACTATACTATATTATAATATAGCATAGCCAATTAAAAAGCATTCATTAAGTGCTCACTACATGCCTAGCACTGTTCTAAGAGCCAGGGATCAAAATACAAAAGCAGAAACAGTGCCTGCCTTTAAACAACTTACATTTTAATGGTGGAACAACATACATAGGGGAGTGATGGGGAGGAAGGAGGGAAATTTTATTTGAGAGGTTGTAGCGATGGGGAGCAGAACTCTAGAAGATGATAGAGAGTAAAGAGAAGCAGGACCAGGGTTGCCTATATACATTGGAACACATGAAGCTCTCACCAGTAAATTGGGAAACTCAGGACAAGAGTTTGGGGACTGAAAGGGTTAAGTCATTTAGAATATAATACAGTATATTATAGCATAGCATAGCATATTATATTGTATTATATTATATTGTTGTGTTATGTTATATTATATCATATCATATCGTATCACATTACATTATGTGGTATAGTCAAACATGATATAACATTACATGTGATGTGTGTTATATTCGATATTATACATTATATATGATATGACATGATATAAGTATAATGTGATGTGGTATACACCATGATGCTATATAATATTTTATATATGTCTCACATGTGATATGATATGTTTTATATTCTATGATATGACATCTTAATATGTTTTAAATCTTTTTAGTTAATTAATTTTTGGTGGTTACATTAAAATTCTTCATCCTTCTCCTGTTCTCCACACTATAGAAGGCATCATCCAACCAAAAAAAATATGCATATATAAATTATGTCATTCATGTTTCTATTTGTCAGTTTTTTCCCTGGAGGTGGACTTTCACAAAACTGTGTATACCCTTATGGCCCTTCTGGATAGTTCCAGGGTCCCTGACACATCTTTCAACCTCCTTTCTCTCACTCTAATTAATTGGCCATTCACATCATGGCAGA
>NW_025399350.1:0-3668 GCF_016433145.1 Gracilinanus agilis
GGGAGGAGTGAGTCCTGCAGGTTTCTGGTTTCTGGACAACACTTCAGATTCCCAAATATCTCTGTTAATATCAACATAACAGTTTTGGCCAGCCAGCCTAGGATTTATTTCAGAACCTGAGTGGGAAGTGATCAGTATGGCCAGCTTCATCAACAGCACCGTTGTCACACTGGGGTGCTCTGGGAGGCTAATATATGGGATTTGGAAGGCTTGTGCTACCTTTTGGCTAATAACTGTTCCCCAATTTTTCAAACAAATGATACTTTCATGCGGTTCACTATGTCAGGGTGATACTTTGGCATATGTGCCATCAGGGATAACCATGGCTGCAACTTTTTTATGGGGCCCTGATGATATTGAGGAAAGTTCTGGCATTTACCTTTGGAAGAACAGAAATAAAAAACCCAGTTTTGGAGCAATTAGTGGAGCAAATGAAGACCCTAATCGAGATAAACAAGCAAATCAGGGAAGGAAAGGATGTAGATGCAAAGACAATCATGCAGCTAGAGATTATTGAAAGTGCAGTCACACTAAAAAAGAGTGGTGATATTACACAACAGGCTACAGAAAAGAACACTGAAGAACAACAGGTTGCAGGGGCTGAAGCAGCTCCTGTAACTATCCTTCCCATTACTGATAGGACAGTGGTACAAACTGACTTGGACATTATACACGTTAAGGGCTGCAAACCTTTCTCAGGGGGTGATTTGGAGATCTTAAAAAGGAGGTTTCCTCAGTTTTACACAAATCCCCATACATCTATAAAAGAATATAAAATGTCTGTGAGACTACAACCCAACATTTGAGGATGTGGAATTGCTCTTATAAGAATTATACACCCCTAGTGAGAAGGCAAAGTTTATAGCCAAGACAAGAAGCAACTCCAACCTTGCCTCATGGCCAGAACAACATCAGGACCTAGAACTCTCCTCACATGCAAACATGGCTTATCTCAAGAGGTGTAGGGAGGATTTAGCAGAAGCAATGAGGCTCCATGCAAGATGATCAAATGCAAGGGGGTCCTTCGAGAAATTAAGGCAAGGGGAAGAACACCCAAGCCTTTACCTAGAAATTATCTTAGAGGCAGGCGAAACTATCCTAGGTTTCAGGGACATGACAGCTGAGGATAACATCCAGCATGTCAGGAGGCAGTTTGTAAAAGGCAGTCTAAACCACATCCAGGTTTATTTCAAGTTGCATTGCCCACAAAGGGAGACCATGCCCCTTGAAGAACTAAGAACGACTGCTACATATGTCCATGAGCCTAAGGATAGTGAGCTAAAGCAATCACAGGCCTCTGAAAAGGATAGGGAGATTGGAGAGCTGAAGAGACAACTAAAGGAAGCTCAAAAGGCTAAGGAGATTGAGGAAATTAAGAACATGGCTCTGATGTCCAGCAATCAGAGGAGCCAGAGCAGGCCCAGGCAATCCTCCAGCAATAATAACTCTGTCAAGTGCTCCTTCTTGTGTTCAAGACTTGGGCATATTGTTCAGTACTGTAGGTTTAAATCTCAGATACATTTTGGGAATAGAAACAATAACAATAATAACAACAACAGGAGAAACACCTATTATAATTCTAGATATAACAATAATAACAATAACAACAAGGATAACACCATATGCAGTGACAAAGTAAAGGTCCAATGTTGTGACCATAACTGTGCTAAATTCAGTAATAACCCTAGTTTGTCTAAAATCAAGGAATACATGTCCCAAGGAGAAAGATCTCATACCAACTTATAAATCAAGGAAACAGCCTTAGATATTTCAAGGATAAAAAAGGGCAATGACAATGATGTGGCACAGGAAACTGGGAAGGACAAAATGGGTGCAGAAGAAATTATGAATTATGGGTTGGTGGATGTAACACAAAGTTACAAAGAAATGACTGAGAAGGAGTTGCAAATGGAGGAGGATATAATAGAAATAAAGGAGAGAATTTATGGGAAGGGAAACAGTCATTGGAGAATAATAAAAGGGAACCAGGCATATCTGCATAAGTTCTTGATTCAAACTAGAAGGAAATAGCATTCATTGATTCTCACTATGGGGAGAAAGAAACATCATTCTGTAGTAAGACTGTGGATCATTTACATCAATCTGTAGTACAGCAAGGCCAAACAACAAGGGCAATGGTTTTAGATGGGTGTTCTAATGGGGATCTCTTAGAAAGAGACAGTGTCAACAAGAGAGATGGGCTCCTGCAGACCATTGAGAAGGAAAATGCAAAATTCTCCGACACAGGCACAACCTCTTCTCTATCACCAACTAGGGAAGCTGGAAGGGAAAGTGGAAACTCTAGTAGCTACAATACAAAAGGAACTGAAGCTAGGGAATTCATACCAAGACTGGTTCAGGGTCAGGTGCATACAGATGTAGTACACTTTAAAGCCTGTGATACTCCAGAGAGAGCTGCCTTTGGAGTAGATTCTGAGTTAATGCATTTAAAGGAATTCAGTTCTATAAATGTCAGTAGCCAAGGGAGAAACGAAATGACACCAATAGGAACAGACAAAGAATCTACAACACTGACTTTTTTCCTATGTAAAGTACATCTGTAGTTGTTTCCTGCTACTGACATAGAGTCTAGGGGTCAGATACAAGAAGAAGGCATAGACTCATAGGATTGGGATGTAGTCATGAACCAGCAACACATTCCCAATTCTGAAGAATTTCCTTTAATGCAGAGAATTACCTCTCCTGAATCTAACTTTGCACAAGTCAAGTAAAGCATGTTCAGTGAAGAGAAGAACACTCTACCTTACTCATGGTCTGGGAAAACTGAGATACACTTTGACACTGATAGGCCCATGAATGGTTCAGGGATGCCAATTAAGGCACAGGCAGTCCAAAAAGCCACATTTGAGGGAGACTCACCATCAATACACTCACAGAATCCTGAGGCAGCACAAACAGATGTCCTAGAACAAGATCAATAGGATTTGGGGGACATTGAGATAAAATCACTTTTGGTACTTGTTGATCTGGCAGCTAAAGACAGGAAACCGATAGGAAATCAAATCTATCCTGCTCTTATTGAAACCAGAGCAACTCAGTCTGTGTTAACATCTGCATCAGAAAATTGTGCACAAATGGGGTCTGTAAGAGTAAAAGGAGCCACTGGGCAAATGGAGTTGGTGCCCAAGCTAAGGATCTAAGATGGTGAAGATAAGCCCAATGCTTTAGATCATTCCTTTTTGTTGATACCTGGATGCTCATCCAACCTTTTGGGGAGGGATGTTCTCTGTAAATTAGGGGCCACTATCCAATGTGATAAGTCAGGCCAAATATTCCTACACTTACCCAAATAGTCACTCATGCACCATCCCTTGCTATTCCTTGGATAAGTGGAGGGTGATGAGAAGGAACAACATGTGGAGAATATCTTTGAAATACTGAAAGATATACCAGAGGCAGTTTGGGCTAAGCATTCAACTGATGTGGGAATTTAAAATTCTGCCACACTTGTAAAGATGGAAGTGAAAGAGGGCACTCCGCCTAGGATCCCGCAGTATAGGTTGAGTAAAGAGGCTACAGAGAGTATCAGGTGTATTATCCAAAGTCTCCTGGAAGCAGGCATTTTGGTCTATACTATATCCGAGTACAACACTCCCATTATGCCCATTAAAAAACTGAAGAAAGATCCAAATGACAAAATAATTATA
>NW_025399351.1:0-6809 GCF_016433145.1 Gracilinanus agilis
TGTAAATTAAATGGTTTTGATTATATTAAACTAAAAAGTTTTTGTACAAACAAAAACAATGTAGTCAAAATCAGAAGGGAAACAACAAATTGGGAAAAAATCTTTATAACGAAAAACTCTGACAGGGGTCTAATCACTCAAATACACAAGGAGTTAAAGCAATTGTATAAAACATCAAGCCATTCCCCAATTGATAAATGGGCAAGAGACATGAATAGGCAATTTTCAGGTAAAGAAATCAAAAGTATCAATAAGCACATGACAAAGTGTTCCAAATCTCTAATAATTGGAGAAATGCAAATCAAAACAACTCTGAGGTATCACCTCACACGTAGCAGATTGGCTAAAATGAAAGAAGGGGAGAGTAATGAATGTTGGAGGGGATGTGGCAAAATTGGGACATTAATGCATTGCTGGTGGAGCTGTGAACTGATCCAGCCATTCTGGCTGGCAATTTGGAATCATGCTCAAAGGGCTAGAAAAGAATGTGCCTTCCCTTTGATCCAGCCATACCATTGCTGGGTTTGTACCCCATAGAGAACATAGATAAACAGACTTGTATGAAAATATTTATAGCTGTGCTTTTTGTGGTGGCAACAAATTGGAAAAGGAGGGTATGTCCTTCAATTGGGGAATGGCTGAACAAACTGTGTTATATGCGTGTGATGGAATACTATTGTGCTAAAATGAATAATAAACTGGAGAAGTTCCTGGCGAACTGGAGAGACCTCCAGGAACTGATGCAGAGCAAAAGGAGCAGAGCCAGAAGAACTCTGTACACAGAGACTGATATACTGTGGTAAAATTGAATGTAATGGACCTCTGTACCAGCAGCAATACAATGACCCAGGACAATTCTGAGGGATTTATGGTAAAGAAAGCTACCCACATTCAGAGGAAGGACTGCAGGAGAGGAAACATATAAGAAAAACAACTGCTTGAACGCATGGTTCGGGGTGGACATGATTGAGGGTGTGGACTCGAAACTACCACACCAATGCAACTACCAACAATTTGGAAATTGGTCTTGATCAAGGACACATGACAAAACCAGTGGAAATGCGCATTGGCCATGGATTGGGGGGTGTGTGGGGTGGGGGTTGAAGGGGAAAGGAGGAGCATGAATCATGTAACCATGTTAAAAATGAATATTAATAAATGTTAAAAAAAAGAGAAAAAAATTTCCTTTTCTTTTTTGCTCATTTTCTAGCCATTTCTTTTTCTTTTAATTAAAATAAAAACGTTGAGAGGGGTGGAGTCAAGATTGTTGTGAGGAAGATTATTTAGTATTAGTTACATATAGGTTATATGGACCTAGCAGGAAGGGCTGGAGCATTCCAAGATGGAATGAAGGAGAAGGAAGATGCTTGTGCTTTGAGAGAGACTCCATTAGTGGTTGGTACAAACTGTTGCTAGCCCTGGGAGATCTCAGACCTGCATCCTGATTCCCTAGGATCCTGAGTGGTGGTGGCTTTCAACAAGTGGACAAGACCTGCAGAGCTGCACCAAGTGGAGGAGGGGTTTGGGATCTGGTGGACAGCAATCTCAAGCACACTCTCTCTACTTGGGTACCTTGGACCATCTTGACTTTTGGCATCCTGTGATCATCTGTGTATTACTGTGAGAACCCTCAAAGCCACCCTCAGGACCTTTAGCTGTGCTGGTCAAACCTGGCTGGAACCAGGTTTGAAGCAGCCTTCCCAGAGACTCCATTACTGCTCCTTAAGCCCTGCCTGGCCTAGGTCAAATAGAGTTAGAGTAGACAAGTCCTCCCCTTGCCCCTGAGAATTGCCCTTTAGGGTTTTAAGTGTATAATCCCCTATCCCACCTTTATTAGTAAATCATAAATAAAACTGTTAAACCCTTTACCTTGCCTGCTGGTTCCAAAGACCCTAGCCCATGGTGAGCAGAGTGACAGTTGGACTAACTGCCATTCTTGATTCTTGGTCTCCCTATCCTGCTTGGTCCTGTCTCTCCTACAACCCAGTGTGGGCACCCACAAACCATTAGGACACATTTACATCCCTGGTGCCCCAATCTTTTTACAAGATGATAGCTTAGTAGCAGAAAAATCCCAAACTGCTCTGACAATCATTCCTTAACCAGTCTTCAAAAACTGCCTCAAAATACTAGGACTCTGGGGCAGCTGGGTAGCTCAGTGGATTGAGAGCCAGGTCTAGAGACGGGAGGTCCTAAAATCAAATCCGGCCTCAGACACTTCCCAGCTTTGTGACCCTGGGCAAGTCACTTGACCCCCATTGCCTACCCTTACCACTCTTTCACCTATAAGTCAATACGCAGAAGTTAAGGGTTTAAAATAAAAAAATAAAAAAAAACACTAGGACTCAAAAACAAATAGCAAGAAGGTATGAGGGGGGCTCTCCCACTTAACACAATTTGAAATGTAGGCAGAGAGAGTTGATTTTCATGGGATAATAGAGAACTGAAAAAAAGCAACAACTGCACACAGTGGAGTGGTGGCTGACCATCCCCTCCCTACCACCTACTGTGCTAGGTTCTGTGAATCAGTTGTAGGCTTATTTTGGCATCTGAGAACAAGAACTACACCAGAAAAAGAGCACCTCAGACACATTGGCCCTCTCGAAGTCCCAGATCCTGACACCTACCCTCAGTGATATTCAGAATTTCATAGCACTGGGCCCTTTCAAGCCTCCTCTGCTACAGTTCAGATCTAGCCTCAGGGCAAAATAGTTCACACTGCCAAACACAAGTCAGCAGCAGAGGGCATTGAATGAGCAAGAACCTTTCAGAATTCCCACTCCATAGGAAAAATAAAAGGCTGGGAAAATAATAAACAGCAGAAGAAACATTTAACCCTCAAAAGTTTCTATGGGGACAAAAAGCAAAACACAGAAACAACAGGAGATGGTGAGTTAAAAGCAACTGCATATAAAACTTTAAAAAAGGTGGTGGGGGGTTGGTCTCAAACTCTGGAAGAACTTAAGAAGGATTTGAAAAATCAAATAAGACACATTGAAGAAAAATGGGCAAAAAATGAAAGTAATGCAAATAGAAAATAACAGCTTAAAAAGCAAAATTTAGCTAACTGGAAAAAGAGGCATAAAAAATCAAACCAAGAAAAGAGTGCCATGATAAGTAGAATAGTCCAAATGGAAAAAAGGATAATCAAAAAGTCTCAGTACTATATAAAAATTATTTAGTAGGACTTATTTGCTTATTTTGCCAAATACTTTGTATAGTATTGGGATTATTAAAAGTTTGTTAGAACTCACTTCTGAATCAATCTGGTCCTGGTAATTTTTTCTTTGGAAACTCATTGATGGCTTGTTTAGTTTCTTTTTCTGAGATATGATTATCTATTTCTTCTTTTGTTGATCTAGATAATTTATATTTTTGTAAATATTCATCTATTTCCCCTGTATTATCACATTTATTGTCATATAATTGGATGAAATAGCTCCTAAAATTTCTTTAATTTTCACTTTATTAGAGTTGAAATTACAGTTTTCATTTTTGATATTGGTAACCAGATTGTCTTTTTTCCCCATTTTTAAAGTCAAATTAAGCAATACTCTATTTTATTTGTTTTATTTTTCTCCCATAGAACCAGTTTCTAGTCTTATTTTTTATTTCAATAGTTTTTGCATTTCAATTTTATTAATTTCTCCTTTGATTTTTAAGATTTCCAATTTAGTATTTAAATGGGAATTTTTAATTTACTCTTTTTCTAGTATTTTTTTAGTTGCAAGCTTAATTCATTGATTTTATTTTTCTCTATTTTAATGATATATGTACTCAGGGATATAAATTTTACCCTGAGTACTGCTTTGGCTGCATATCATTAATTTTGATATAATTTATCTTCATTGTCATTTTCTTCACTGAAATCACTGATTATTTCTATGATTTGTTCTTTGACTCCCAGGTTTTGAAGAATTAGATTATTTAGTTCCAATTAATTTTTGATTTGCCTCTCTATCAACCCTTATTGATTATAATTTTATTGCATTGTGATCTGAAAAAAAAGTGTTATTTGTTATTTCTGCTTTTCTGCATTTGGTTGTGAAGTTTTTATACCCTAGCACAAGGCCAATCTTTTTATATATACCATGTTCTGTTGAAAAGAAGGTATATTCCATTTTATTCCTATTCACTTGTTTCCAGATATCAATTAATTCTAACTTTTCTAAAATTTTATTCACTTCCCTTCTTTTTTTCTTATTTATTTTTTGGTTCGATTTATCTAGTTCTTATAGGGGATGGTTTCACTACCTATTTCCTCCTTAAGCCCCTTTAGTTTCTCCTTTAGAAATCTCTATACCATTTGGTGCATATATCTCACTATAACCAGGTAGTTCCAAGAATATCTCTAAGTTGTTTTTTAGTCTTAGGTGAACTTAATTTCTGGATGTCAGCTATTTTCTTTTGAGTGATATTTCTGGAACCCTCTGACAACACAAAACCAAGATATTGCACTCAAGGCAAAACCCATTATAGATATCATCTTTCAATATAGGAATATAAACGATTTAAATTTATTAAAGACCTTAAATTTTTCCTCTTTCTAATTTCCCTTTTTATGCTTCACTTTTATTTTGAATTTGGACATCAGTTTTCTGTTTGTCTGGTCTTTTCTTTAGGAATGCCTGGAAATTTATTTTATGAAATGACTATACTTTCCCCAGAAATAATATAGTCATGCTTGACGGGTAAGTGATTTTTAGTTGCAAACCCAGTTCCCTTGACATCTGGAATATCATATACCATTTCTTCCAGTCCTTCAATGTGGAAGCTGCCAGATCCTGTGTAATCCAGACTGGGGCTCCATGATACTTGAATTGTTGTTGGGTTTTTTGGCTGCTTGCAGTATTTTTTTCCTTGGTCTGGCAGCTCTTAAACTTGTCTGTAATATTCCTTGGAGTTGTAATTTCAGGATAGATTGCAGGAGGTGCACTATGGATTCTTTCAGTTTCTATTTTATCCTCTTCTTTAAGAATATCAGGGCACAGGTTTCCGGGTTAAGATGGGTGCATAGTAAGAAGCAGCTCTTAACCTCTCCTGACTGAAACACACAAAACTCTTCAAGGGGACATAAAAACAAGTCCAGACGAACGAAGGAACCCCACAACAGGGCACAGCGTGGAAGGTACGTGGAATCGAGGCATTTCCAGGCTATAAAGGGCTCTCACTAAATTGCGGGCTGAGCAACCACACCACCCCCACCCCCTCCACACACAAAATCTATAGCTCTGAAGCCAGCTAAAAAGAAATAGAGCAAGTTTGGGGCACCCATTGAGTCATTGGCAGCTCCGGGGCCTGTTCCTGAGAGCAGCAAGATTTAGGACCCCAATAAGCCAGAGAATGCAAACGAAATCTGAACGCGGGAGAAGAGTGGACACCCAGCACAGAGCGCACAGGCACTGGAGGAGGCGTGGGTGGAGGCAGACACAGCCAGGAACTAAAGCTCTGAAAACCTGAGTGGGGAACCAGTGCAGACGGTTATGCGACTGTGGAAGCAGCGCCCTGAGACTTGTAAAGGAACCTCCTGCAGAGGATGAAGCAAGGGGGTCCACTAGGGGGCTTGACCTTGGAAAAAACCAGAACTCAGAACTCAGGTACCAATAGACCTCGGACAGACACTGAGTGCAAGGATAAACCTGAGAAGCTGCTGGGCTAATGATGGCTACCCAACCTCAGGAAACTCAGAAGAGAAAGAATAACAACAAGAAAAAGAAGCCCTTAACACTCGACAACTTTTACACAGAGAAAATCCAGACAACCGAGCAAACAGAGGAGGAGAACAAACAAACATCTGGACCCTCCTCAAATAAGGAAAACTCCTCACAAGCGATGGAAGAGTTCAAAACTGAGATTTTGAGGAAAATGGAAGAGATCTGGCAAGAAAACAACTGTTTAAAAGGTAAAATCTTGCAATTGAACACCAGAAATGACCAGATTGAAAAGGAATTCCAGAAGATTATGGCTGAAAACCGAAAGATTATAGCCGAAAATCAATCCCTAAAGGCTAGAATTGAGCCAGTAAAAACTAATGATATCTCAAGACAACAAGAACAAATAAAACAAAGCCAAAAGACTGAAAAAATAGAAGGAAACATGAAATATCTCAATGAGAGAGTGACAGACCAAGAAAACCGGTCTAGAAGAGACAATTTGAGAATAATTGGTCTTCCAGAAAAACCAGAAATTAATAGAAACCTGGACTCCATACTAAAAGAAATTATTCAGCAAAATTGCCCTGAAGTACTACAACAAGAGGGCAATATAGACATAGAAAGGATTCATAGAACACCCACTACATTCGACCCAGAGAAGAAATTGGTTAGAAATATTATTGCCAAATTCAAAAGCTTTCAAGCAAAAGAAAAAATCTTATAAGAAGCCAGAAAGAGACAATTCAAATATCAAGGAGCACCAATCAGGATCACACAGGATCTGGCAGCCTCCACACTAAAAGACCATAAGGTTTGGAATATGATATTCAGAAAGGCAAGAGAGCTGGGCCTGCAACCACAGATCAACTACCCATCAAAATTGACTATATATTTCCAGGGGAAAGTATGGGCATTCAACAAAATTGAAGAATTCCAGGTATTTGCACAGAAAAGACCAGGGCTAAAAGGAAAGTTTGACATCGAACCACAAAAATTGAGAGAAACCTGAAAAGGTAAATAAGATACAGATGGGAAAGAAAGAAAACTTATAATTTTTAAATTTGCCTTTTTAAGGGCCTCAGTGAGATCTAATTATCTGCATTCCTATGTAGATAAATGTTATGTATAATTCTCTGTAGTGAACTCTATTCACTA
>NW_025399352.1:0-1809 GCF_016433145.1 Gracilinanus agilis
GAGAGAGAGAGAGAGAGAGAGAGAGAGAGAGAGAGAGTTATAAAGTAAATAGATGGTTCTCTCAGAGAAAAGATATTGGAAAGTCATCTACAGAAGGTACATTAAACCAGCCATGAGTAATCTTGTTGTTGAATCATTTCAATCTTGTCCAACTCTTTATAACCCAATTTGGGGTTTTCTTGGCAAAGATAATGGATTAGTTTACCATTTCCTTCCTTCATTTTACAAATAAGGAAACTGAGTCCATCAGGGTTGAGTGACTTTACCCTGTGTCACATAGCCACCAAGTGCCTGAGGCCAAATTTGAACTCGGGGAGATGAGTCTTCCTCGTTCCAGGTCTAGCACTCTATCCATTTAGAGCCACCTAGCTGCCCCTGAAGTCAATTTGCCTTTCTCTTATTTCATTTCATACACATTTCCTCAGTATTTATGGATTTTCTTTGTATCTTCCTCATATTCATCTGCTTGTACATCTTGTTACAGGTTAGTTTAAGGAAGGGAGTTTTCTATAGTGGAAAATGAACTGGACTTGGAGATAGAGGACTCAAGGTCAAATTCTGACTCTTTCATTTACTACCTATGTAATCTTAGGAAAATTATGCCCCATCTCTAGACCTCAATTTCCTCAAATGTAAATAATGGGGAGAATAAGTAGATTACCTTCTAATGTCCCTTCCATATCTATGAACCAAAGTCTTTCATGTGTGGTGGTCTTATCACCCCATCTAGATTGCAAGTCAATTTCAAGACTAGGAACTCCCTGAGAAAAAGAATTATACTAAGTATTCCCAGGAGTCAGAGTCCATTTGTGTTCCTTCTTCTCTATCTTCCACTTTGCCCTGCTTTGGCAGTAGGGGTGGTGGTGCTTAATATTTGTCATTATTAATAATAAAGATATGACCTTGCATTTGTATAATGCTTCAGAGTTCACAAAAGCATGTGTGTGACTCATAAGTTGGTTTTATCTTCAAATCATGCCTCTGATAGTATTGCCCTTCTGCATCCTGACCCTTATCCATAAGAATTTCCATCTACTTTCCATGGTAAACATGACAATGGAGGGAAGACACACTATGTTTGGTGTTCTTGTCTGCTGGGTGGTTTTTGAACCCACCCCCTGGGATTGTTATGGATATGAATCCCTCCTATACTGGGAACTGGTTTACTTACCTGTACTGGAGCTTGAACTATTTCTTATCTGATAGCCATACTTCTTGGGGAAGTAGCACAGGGGTACATTTTCTCCTCCCTGGGAGCTCCAGCAGCAGCCACGCTGAGAACATGCAGCCTAGAAAACAAAAGAATTTTGTCAGACTAATGGTGTCAGCAGTAGCCCCCTAATATTACTCATCTCCTATTCTAGGTGCCTTTCATATGTAGACCCTTGGATGAGTTACAATTATGAGTATCTTGAGAAATGTGGTCACCAATTTAGAGGAGTAATGAAACAAATAATACAAAGTGGCAGCTAGTCCATCATCTTATATTTCCCTTTGCCTTGAATGATTCTCTGATTTGTTTGTTTTTTTCTAGAAAAGAGAATTACATTGCTAACAACATTTGACTCAGGCTGACATTAAAATAAATGGATTTCTCTGACCACATGCTGTGACAGACGCTGTATGGTAGCAACACAGAACTGTGCTTAGAGATGTATTTAAGAATTGCTCTATTGGTTCAACATATCTTTAAAGGTTCAGAAAGGAAAGGAGGCAAAGTTCATTTAGAAACAACGTATATAAAAACATATGTGTGTATATTTATAAATTTTATATTTATTTATAATAATGTATAATATAATATTATAT
>NW_025399353.1:0-5962 GCF_016433145.1 Gracilinanus agilis
TCCTAAGTCTTGCTGCTCTCAGGAACAGGTCCCGGAGCTGCTGATGACTCGATGGGTGCCCCAAACTTGCCCTATTTCTTTTTAGCTGGGTTCGGAGCTATAGATGAGTGTGGAGGGGGTTGGGGTGGGGCGGTTGCTCAGCCCGCGATTTAGTGAGAGCCCTTTATAGCCTGGAAATGTCTCGATTCCACGTACCTTCCACATTGTGCCCTGTTGTGGGGTTCCTCCGTTCGTCTGGACTTGTTTTTATGTCCCCTTGAGGAGTTTTGTGTGTTTCGGTCAGGAGAGGTTAAGAGCTGCTTCTTACTTTACCGCCATCTTAACCCGGAACTCCTACTGAATATCTTTTAAAAATTAATTAATTAATTAGTTGATTAATTAATTAATTTTGTTGAGGATATTTTTCTATAGTTACATGAATCATGTTCTTTCCCATCCCACTTTAATAGCCAAAGAGCCATTTCACATGTGCCATTCATTGATCAAGACCTATTTCCATATATTAGAATTTCCACTAGAGTGATCATTTAGCGTCTACATCCCCAATGATATCCCCATCGAACCATGTAATCAAATCTTTTTTTTATACTGTATTTCTACTCCCACAGTTCTTTCTCTCGATGTGGATAGCCTTGTTTCTCATAAGTCCCTCAGAATTGTCCTGAATCATTGCGTTGCTGCTAGTAAAGAGAGAAGTCTATTATATTCAATTGTGCCATAGTGTATCCATCTTTGTGTATAATGTTCTCTCACTCTGCATCAATTCCTGGGGGTCATTCCAGTTCACATGGAATTCTTCCAATTCATTATTCCTTTTAACACAATAGTATTCCATAACCAAGAGTTACTACAATTTGTTCAACCATTCCCCAACCAAAGGGCAAAGGCTCATTTCCCAATTTTTCTTGCCACCACAAAGAGCATGGGTATAAATATTTTTGTACAAGTCTTTTTCCCTTATTTTCACTTTGGGGTATAACCCCAGCAGTGGAATGGCTGGATCAAAGGGCAAGCAGTCATTTAAATCCCTTTGGGCAAAATTCCAAATTTCCTTCCAGAATGGTTTGATCAATTCAAAATTCCATCACCAGTACATAAATGTCCCAATTTTGCCACATTCCCACCAACACTTATCACTTTTCTTTGGTGTCACAATAGCCAGTCTACCTCAGAGTTGTTTTAATTTGCATTTTTCTAATTATAAGAGATTTAGAAAACTTTTTCATATGTTTATGGATAGTATTGATTTCTTTATCTGAAAATTGCCTATTCATGGCCCTTGCCAATTAGACTTCTATCAGAGGTTTTTGTTATAAAGATTTTTTCCCAATTTGTTGCTTCCCTTCTTATTTTGGGTTCATTGGTTTTGTTTGTACAAAACTTTTTTAATTTAATGTAATCAAAATTATTTATTTTACATTTTGTAATTTTTTCTAACTTTTGCTTAGTCTTAAGATCTTTCCTTTCCCAAAGATATGACAAATATACTTTTCAGTGTTCACCTAATTTACTTATAGTTTCCTTCTTTATATTCAAGTCATTCACCTATTCTGAGTTTTTCTTGGTGTAGGGTGTGAGATGTTGATCTAAACATAATCTTTGAAACTGAAACTGATATTACTTATTTGGATTCAAGTATTGTGGTCTGATAGATCACTGTATTGTACTCACCATTTGAAAGAAAGACACGACTGATTAATAACCCTGACTCTTACCTGAAGTCAAACCATGTTATAATCCCTTCCCTGCTCAAAGCCAATTGTTATAATCAAAGCAAATTGATATGATAATTGAAACCTCAGAAATTTGAATGTATATAGTAAACAAATATGTTCCACCACTTACTTAAGAAACTGTACCCACCCCAAGTTTTATTTTGATGAAAGTTATTATGAACCTCTTGTAAATTAATTTATTTGTATAATCCCTGAACATGAATTGGAGTAACTAATTACAAATACAAAGAAACAAACAATACCCCAGAACCCATTCCATTCTATCACCAACAGATACCAAAATTTGTTCAACCATTGCCCAATAGAAGGACTCATTTTCCAAAGAGATAATAAGAAAAAATAAGGGAAAAGACTTGTACAAAAATATTTATAGCCATGCTCTTTTTGGTGGCAAAAAATTGGAAAATGAGTGATAGAATACTATTGTGCTCAAAGGAATAATGAACTGGAGGAATTCCATGTGAACTGGAATGACCTTCAGGAATCAATGCAGAGTGAAAGGAGCAGATCCAGGAGAACACTGTACACAAAGACTGATACCCTGTGGTACAATCGAACATAATGGACTTCTCTACTAGCAGCAATGCAAGGATTCAGAGCAATGCTTAGGGAGCAAGAAAACTTGAGACAGAAAACTAGACACATTCAGAGGAAGAACTGTGGGAGGAGAAACACAGAAGCAAAAGAACTGCTTGAACATATGGGCTGATGGGGATAATATTGGGGATGTAGGCACTAAACGATAACTCTAGTCCAACTATCAATAATATGGAATTTGGTCTTCATCAATGATACATGTAAAGCCAAGTGGAATTGTGCATTGGCTAAGGGGGATTAGGGGGGCTTGGGGGAGAGGGAAAGAACATGAAACATGTAACTATGTGAAAATATTAGTAAAAGTAAAATTAAAATAAAGAATTCTATGTAAATTTGGTTGGATTTTTGTTTTATTTTTATTTATTTTATTATTTCATTTATTTATTTCATTATTTCATTATTTTATTATTGTCAGGAATGATGACAATATTCTGTCTTGTGTATATTTGAAGAAATGCCTAATCACCATCAGTAGGACACCTTCCGTAATTATTTCCATCAGTGTTGGTGGATATTTGTTCACTTTTCTATGCACTCTCCATCCACTTTCTGACCTAAGGCACAGATTTAAGAGATGAGCAGAGTTAGATATAAAAATTAATTTCCCATTAGGATTGATTCCATGACCTTTGACTCATTGATCAGAGCTGACATGCCAAGACTTTTATTTCACTCACTGAGAGGGAAGGGATAGTGGCTCTCTGTTGTTGGACATCATGGGTATGTGGTTAACAACACTGAATTTTAAAATACCAGTATTTCAGAGAGTGATTTCATTTTATGCGTTATCAACTGACTTAGAAAATGGCTGGTTAGTTAACAGCCAGTCAGAACAAAAATGGGGTATTGGGTTCATCTGTTTGGTAGAAGGGGAAAGAGTACTGGAAGCAAGGTTTGGAAAGTTCAAGGGGTGGAGCTTGTCTACTTCACACAGAGTCCCTCAGAAATTATCTTGTGCTTTAAAAACCAGCTGAAATAACTAGAAACTGAAAATAACAGCTAAAATGAAGCTCTAAAATTTATAAGAGTCTATAATTTATTGCCATGGTAGTATATATTGGTGTACTTTGATTTGCATAATAAATTTGTAACTAGAAAGTTGTAAAGGTTAAGACTTAGATTATACATATATTGAGACACACATTTTTAAAAGAAATAACTATTTGATTACTAGATTCTTTGGTGTTTTTCCTCCCTTCAGATTTTTTATATATTCGAGTATTCTTCCCCTGAAGTTTGACTTATTTTTACTGGATTTTAAAACATGCAACACCTTCTAGACTGTCAAAATAGTCAGAATGCAGTCAAATGGAATTCTGAATTTAGGAAGTGAAGTAAGGAACAAACTATTCCAGTTAAAAGAGGTTAAAGACTAAATCGATAACACTGAAATCACTTTTTCAATCATATTGTAGAAGATAAGCTATAGGCTTAGACATGGTAGTAGTGAGTGGAGCCATCATGAAGCAGGCTTCATCCTACACTGTACCTGGTCCTTGTGTAGAGTATTAATGTTTCCTATTCACAAAAGGAAAATGGGCAGATAATCAATATAATACAATGAGTGTGCTCAACATGGAGGTAAATTGATGAACTAAACATGCAAGTTTGACAAAGAGAATGGCGGGGTGAAGACTGCTCTCTCAGGCTCCTACAGACTTCTAAGACGGTAAAATCTCAGGAATTTTTCAAGTTGGTTGTGAAGTCAGTCTGACATTTACCATTTATTAAGTACCAACTCTATGTCGGGCACTGTGATAAGCAGTGGGGATACAGAGAAAGGCATAAGGGAGTTCCTGCTTCTTGAAGAGTTCACAATTGATTGCTGAGACTCTCTGAGGCCAGTCAGCATTTGTACCAGTAATGCTATTCAATGAATTCATTTTAAATGCAGCTCAGTGAATTTTCAATACTTCGATGTGTACTTTAAATGATTTTGCCTTTAATAATGAAAATTAGAAGTAAACTTCATTTAACCTTCTTTTGATGGTGCTGGTCCCCAGTGCTGGGTAGAATGTCTTCAGTGACTATGATAAAATTGAGAGTAAATGTTTTAAAATCACCATTTCCCATCATTTAAATAATTTACTGCAATTATCACCTCACAATATAGTATCTAAAATGATACAGCTTGATCATTTTATTTTTTGTTTCCATTAATTTTTCTAGATTATATGTTGATACAATTTTAAAATAACCATTTTCTGACACTTTATAATCCAACCCTCTGACATTCCCAAGTTGGCAGATAATATGATGTACATTGTTCATGCATTGTCACACAATTCATATTTCCATGTTCATCATAAAATTGTGAAAAAGGCATGTATGATTTATACTAGAGAAATATTCATGGAAGAAATGAGGTGGAAATAGTATGCTTCAATCTGCATTTAGATTCAGTTCAGCCTTTTCATCATGATTCCCTTGGAGATGTCCTGGATCCTTGCATTGCTGAAAATAAGTAAATCATTCCCAGTTCATCATACTTTATTGCTGCTAATGTGTACAGAAATCTGGTTCTGCTCAAATCACTTTGCTTACTTCATCTAAGTCTTTCCAGCTTTGGGGGGATCATCTTGTTCATCATTTCTTATGATATAATAATATTCCATTACAATCATATACTACAACTTCTTTGGCTATTTTCCAATTGCTGGATAACTCCTCAGTTTCCAGTTATTTGCCACTACAAAAGGAGCTGCTATAAATATTTTTTATACATAGGTCCTTTTCTCCTTTCTTTGTTCTTTTGGAAATAGAGACCTCGTTGCAGTACTTCTGCAACAAAGGATAGTTTATGAAACTTTCAGCATGGTTCCAAATTGCTCTCCAGAATTTTTTCACTTCACACCTCCACAAATAGTGTATTAATGTCCCATTTTTCCACATCCCCTCCAATATTAATCATTTTCTTTTTTATTTATCATTAGCTGGGGTGACTTCCTTCCCTGCTTTCCTCTTTCTGTGGCCACAATCTCAGGGACATCTCCTCCTAGGCACTGAGGTGCCATGTTCTGTAATGTCTGAGACCCCAAGGATGTAATGAGCACTCACAATATCACTGCCTCACTTCCCCCTCCCTCTAATTACCTCTCCCTTCCCTTCTCTGTAGGGCAAGATAGAATCCAATGCCCCAATCCCTCTCTGCACCAGTTACCATGAGAGTAAAGTTTAAGTATTACCCATTGTCACCATCCTTATCCTCCCCTCTCTATAATGATTTTTATGCCTCTTTATGTTATATAATCTACCCCATTCTGTCCCTCCCTTCCCTTTTCTCTCAGTGCAACCCTCTCATCCCTTGATTTTTTAACATTAATATGTTATATCATACATACATATCATTTCATATCATCACATTTACATACACATCATACCATCATATATCATCATATATATCATATCATCATAATTAGCTCCTTTCTAAGTATATTCTTTCTATCCTCTCTACTACTAAGAGAATTATAGGTATTCTCTTTCCATGTGGACCAGTGATGGGCAACCTTTTGAGCTCAGTGTGTGAAAATTTGCCAAAAAACTGAGCATAACTCGGGTGGTGTGTCAATTTGAGAAAAATACCATAATTTCATGATATTTATAGTTTAAATAACAAAAATGTATAAATG
>NW_025399354.1:0-3914 GCF_016433145.1 Gracilinanus agilis
AAGAAAGAAAGAAAGAAAGAAAGAAAGAAAGAAAGAAAGAAAGAAAGAAAGAAAGAAAGAAAGAAAGAAAGAAAGAAAGAGAAAATTAAATAGAGCATGTTTCAGTCTGCATTCAGACTCCAGTTCTTTCTCGGAGGGCAGATGGCATTTTTTCATTCTGAGTCTCTGGGACTGTCTTGGATCACTGTATTGCTGAGAAGAACTAGGTCATTCACAGTTATTTGGCAAAAAATATTGCTGTCAATACATGTATAACTCAGATTGAATCACTTGCCAGCTCCAGGAGGGAGTAGGAAAGGGAGGGAAGGAGACAAGTTTGATCATATAACTTTGGAAAACTTATGTGGAAATTTGTTATTACATGTAATTGGTAAAAAAAAAATTAAATAAAAAATATTGCTGTCACTATGTACAATGTTCTCCTGGTTCTGCTTACTTCACTTTGTATCAGTTCATATAAGTCTTTCCAGATTTTTCTGAAATCATCTTGCTTGTCATTCCTTATAGTACAATAGTATTCCATAATTATCATATACTACAACATATTCAGACACTCCTCAATGGACATCCCTTCAATTTCCAATTCTTTCTACCACAAAAAGAGCTGCAATAAGTATTTTTTACAAATAGGCCCTTTTCTCTTTTTCCTCTCTCTCTTTGGGATACAGACCTAGTATTGGAATTGAATATCTCTTGAGTCTCGAGGCACTGAGACATCATTTAGTCCAACCTGTAGCTAAGCATCTCCACTCATGGCAGATTCTATTTGGCGAGGGACTCACTACCTTCCAAGATAGCACCTCCTATGTCTGGAGAGCTCTTGATTACAGAAGGACTTTGTGTTACCCGACCAATATATTTCAAGACTCTTCCACGTAAGTTGAAAACCATGCACAACAGTGAACTTCATTATTTAATAAGTATTTCTTATCCGAACACTTTACAAATTTTCTTAGGCTTATCAAAGCTACCAGCATCGCTATTCTTGTGCTTTGGGGCCATTATTAATAACTAAAAAGCATTAATGAGACAAAGAGAAGCCCTGCTCTGATGAAGACATGACTCGTTACAAAAGAGAACTCCAGACAAAGACAGATTCCAGAGCTAATGTTTGGCAAAAACCAATATAATGGCTGCTAGTAATGCTTCTCAGAATGAGAATGAGTGGGATTGAGCAAACTGTTTCCAGACTGTACACGGCTTGGGAAAATGGTGAGGATTTAGCTTGTGATTAAAAGGTTTCATTTTACTTATTTTTCTGCCTTGGTTTTTTTTCGACTGCCAATCACATGTCTGAATTTTTGTGTATTGAGTTCGCTTAAGATAAGGTCTTACTGTATTAGGAAATTGTTGGGTTTTTTCATTATGCTGAGCCAAAAGCAAACCCTCTCACCCACTCATTAACGGATCCTACTTCTATTCTTTGGGGGTCAAGCAAAACAGTCTTCCAATAGGAAAGCCTTTCAGAAATGTGAAGAGTAATCAAATACTAGCTAACATAACACTTTCAAGTTTGCCAAGCCCTTTCCAATTCGTATCTCACTTTATCCTCACAACAACCCCAGGAGGTAGGTGCTATTATGAGTCCCAATTTTTAGAGTAGAAAACTGAGGCAAATAGAGGTAAAGTGACTTGCCCAGGGTAACACAGCCCATAAGACACTGAGATCAGATTTGAACTCCAGGTCTTCCTGATTCCAAGCTGAGCTGATCTATCCAATCTATCTATCTATATCTTAGCTGCCTGGTGGGGAGGGGGGATTAGGTGAAGATTGCACCCAGACAAGAGATTGCACCCAGGATCTCATATATGTGAAGCATATATTCCACCACTGAGCTACATCCCCAAAAACCATCCTCCTAAATCTTCTTTTCTGCCTGACAAACATCATTCATTCATTCATTCATTTGCCCATGCATCCATGCATCCATCAATAAGCATTTATTAAGTACCTAGAAATCAAAGTACCTAGAAATCAATCAAGTCCAACTCTCTTGGCCCTGAGGAATATGGAGATAAAAATGAAAACAGTCCCTGCCCTCCAGGAGCAAACATCTAAGGGTTTCTAAAGCACTGTGCTAGAAATAGGGACAGACCAAAACAAAAAACCACTTCCTGCCCCCAGAGCCTTATATTTGACTAGGGCACTGGGAGGAGAAGACTATATGCCCAGAGAAATAGACCCAAACTATAGAGGAAGTTTGAGGATTCACCAAAACCTCAGGGAACAGGACACCTGAACAGAGCCGGATTCTAAAAGGCGTGGGGTGGGGCGAAGGGAATCTATTGCCAGGTCCACGAGACAGTTTATGGGAAAAGATGGAGTGCTGTCCATGGGAAACGGTCAGGAATGCAGGGTTCAGGAGGGCAGAAGTTATTTGTAATCTGCCTAAAAGGATAGGTTGGAGCCAGATTATGACAGAAACCAAAGAAAAGAGGTCGCACTAGGGAATCCCAGAAGCTTCTTGAGCAGGTGATCCACTCTGAGACTGGAAAGGGAAGAGAAGGCAATTTGGAGGCTACTGGAATAATCCAGGTGAGAAACTCTTAAGAGCCTGAACTTGGGGAGCAGCTGTGTGAGTGGAGAGAAGATGCCAGAGATGTTGTGGCAGGAGAATTGACAGATATTCAATCGATATTAATACTTAGAATTTATATAGCACCTGCCATGTGCCTGGCACCATGCTAAAAGCTTTATAATTATTATCTCATTTGATCCTCACAATAATCCTGGTAAAGGAGCTCATTGTAGTAACTGCAATATTGTGGGACAATCAAATGTGAGACTTTGCTACTAACAACAATACAACAATCCAGAACAATTCTGAGACTCAGCAAGGCCCGAGTTCAAATCATACTTCAGAGACTTACTATTTGTGTGAACATGGAAAAATCCTTTAACCCCTCTTTGTCTCAGTTTCCTCAATGGAAACATGGGAATAATAACATCTACTGATCAGGGTTGTTGTTTTAAATTTTTTTAATTTTGATAACAAATTTCCACATAAGTTTCCCAAAATCATATGATCCACAGCATCTCGGTTCCTTCTTCCCTGCCCCCTTGAAGAGCTGACAAGCAATTCAATCTGGGTTATACATTTATTATCACGCAAAACATGTTTCCATGTTATTCATTTTTGTAAGTGAATAATCTCATAGGACCAAAACCCCAAATCATTTTCCCAAATAAACAAGTGAAAAATTATCTGCTTTCCTCTGCCTTCTGACTCCAGTTCTTTCCCTGGAGGTGGAGAGCATTCTTTGTCAGGCCTTCCTGACTCCAGCCTGCGTTCTCTAACCGCTGTATTAACCAGGACACCTTATGACTTGGCCTTGAGGCCCCTCTCTAACCTGAACTCCTTGGCACCATCCTTCCTATTTTTGCTTTTGGAGTAGAGGTTTTTATCATGGAACGAACAGAAATGAAAATTCCCAGGGCATCAGCTATAGTTCGCAGAAACTCTTCCAGGGCTGGAAAAAGATGTGGCTCTATGAGGACAGTCCCTGGGAAGAAAGACTTCTACTCCAGTTACATTGCTAAATCCTGAAGCAAGTCCATCAGGATTTCAGTGGGACTCGCTGAGTCCTGGATGCCCCGTGGTCACTAGATAACTATCTGCTTGAATGGGTCTCCTTAGTCAGGCAGCCACCGGCAGAGAAATGCTAGGGACATTGAGGCACGTGCCTCTGGAAATCTGGGTGTGAGACTTCTGCTTCTGAGAGCTAGCTGCGATTGGAATCACAATACTATGGGCACAGTTATTAATAAAGCACATAAAAGAAAAAATCGTCATTATCTCAGGCTGATCGGTACCTCAGAAATCATTGAGTCCCATAGTTCTTAACCTGGGTTTAAAAAAATGTATTTTGATTGAATGATTATGTTTATAATATAATAATAAATATAAAGTTTA
>NW_025399355.1:0-4530 GCF_016433145.1 Gracilinanus agilis
TCTCTCTCTCTCTCTCTCTCTCTCTCTCTCTCTCTCTCTCTTCCTCAGAGTTGCAAAATCCTCGTAGCTCTATGTCTGAGGAGTCTCTACTGGGCCCAGAACAGGCATCATTTTGTTATAATCCTCATTATAAGAATAAATTGTGCCTGACATTTTAATAAGTATTGTTAAGGATTCTATTTTTATCATATGGTCATTTTAAAAAAGATTTGTACATTTGTACTGATCTAGTAAATTTCCCTAATAGTTCATGTGACTGTCCACGTTGAACCTCATCTATACTCTTGGAAATACTTTGGTGTACAAAATGGATCTGCTTT
Organism: Gracilinanus agilis; assembly: GCF_016433145.1. Taxonomy (NCBI): domain Eukaryota; kingdom Metazoa; phylum Chordata; class Mammalia; order Didelphimorphia; family Didelphidae; genus Gracilinanus; species Gracilinanus agilis. Next base: position 321 of record NW_025399355.1, read on the forward strand.
GTATGGCTCAGCTTCTGGGTGTTCTATGTCTAAGGTCCCTAAATTCCCTAGCAGGTTTTGGGTGCGAGCAGACTAAATTAGAGTAGAGGAGTGTTACTACCAGAATCTTTCCATTTCCTAGCAGGCTTGGTAGCACAGAGCCCACCTCTCACCTTGAAAAGAAATATATATTTTTATTAGAGCTGTCTGCTGACATTGGTGCAGTCTGAATTTTTGGCTTTTGTACATTTAGATGGTCGTTTTCTTTACAGTCTATGACTTCATATCAAGTCATTTCAAAATGAAAGTAATTAAGAGAATTCCTCTGTGATAATCCCTGTAGGAGGGAATTGAGAATCTCTCTTTTGTTTAAAAACATGCTGTTTTTCCCAAGCAATAAACAAAGGATGATTGCCTTGCAGCAATTTCCATTCTTTCTGTTTTTGGTGTTACTGACAGAAAATGTTTGGTTTTATAACTTCATAAATTTTCACCTTTTGACTAATGAAGTTCAAAACTCCTCCGATATTTAAAGACAGTCTTAAAACATCAAAAAAAATGTGGCGGTAATTTAAGAAGAGAGTTACAAAGAAACTTTTTTTCATAGAATCTTTGCTTATCAATGTAAGAGTTTTCAGGTTTTTTTAATTTTAATTTTTAAAAAAATCCATACTTTCTGTCTTGGAATCAATGCTGTATATTGGTTCAAAGGCAGAAGAGTGGTAAGGGCTAGGCAATGGGGGTTAAGTAAGTTGCCCAGGGTCATACAGCTAGGAAAGTCTGAGGCCAGATCTGAACCCAGGACCTCCCATCTCTGGGCCTGGCTCTCAATCCACTGAGCCACCTAGCATCCCCCTTAGTTTTTGATTGTTAAAAAATAATTTTAATTTCCTAATGTAGCTAGTGCTTCTCTGGGCGTGCTCAATTCTAACATGGAAAATGTTCTAGATGAACCTTTGTGTATGCTCAGTTTGCCTAAAGTGTTAAGATTAAAATTCTCTCAAGATGGTATCTTAATTTGTGATTATTTATTAAATAATAAAAGGTGGTCCAGAGAAAGAAAGAACACTGGCTACCATGTGGCCAGCTGTTCCCTTGGTAGCCTCCTCTGAGATCCAAGAGTTGGGAACAGGCTTATGCCCACCTTCTCACTCTGGATTTGGATTCCCAGGGGGGAAAAGGCTTCCTCCTGTTACTTCAGGTTATGCTCTTGATGATGTCTCTTTCCAAAATCTCTCCACTGGGTGGGACTCCAATTTCACTCTAGGCAAGATGCAGGTTTTTCCAAAGCCAGAGAGTCATGAAGGGCAAAAGACAAGGGTCTTCTGGATGCCGGAAATCCCAAGATCTTTAGAATGGCAGCACTTTCTCTACCCACTATCTTTCCTCTACCCTACTATTTTAAGAGATTTATTTACAAAACAGACAACATGCTTTGTCTTCATTCTTATTCAAGCAGAGGGTTGGGTCAGAAGCAGAAATGTAATTTCAATCTTAATATTAAAACTTTTTCCCTTTAAAGGTTGTCTTAGGGTGCCAAAGAAAGGGGTACAAGCAAGTGTTCCATACATGGAAATGAATCCCCTCCCCAGAAGTGGGAGAGTCTTTTTTGATTGACTGTCTGGGTCTTTAAAACTAGTGAGGCTTCACTTTTTTGCCATCTTTTAATCTGGACTCTTTGGTGACTCTTATCTGATGTGCCCAGTGTGGACATCATGAACTGAACTGGTGAAAGGAGAAGGGCCATCCTTCCTCTATTCTCTTTCTTATGTTTCAGCTCTGAGAAATGGACCTAGAGGTGTTAGTTTCAATTTTGTGTTGTTTGTCCTTAGGTTCTTAGTTTCAGGTGCCAGAGTTAATCCCATGAGTGGAACCATGGATACCGTGGAGCTAGGCTGAATGATGGTACAGCTAGCCAGATCCGCATGGAAGCCCTGGGAAGCCAGGATACCTGACTTTGAATTTGAAGTAGGTTTTGGATTTTGATTTGGGATTATACTCTGGCTTTTGAGCTAAGCTATGAAGCTAATTCTCTTTCTAGAGACTGAAGTTTAAGGATGGAGCAGGGTTATGTTTCCCATATGTTGGGGTAGTGAGTTTATATATTTATGACTAGATATTTAGATATAATTATTCCTTTGTAAAAGTCTTCTGTTATACTAATATATCATACTTTCCTCCCTGTCTCAGAGAACCATTTCTTATCAGATAATTAAAAAAAAAAAGAGTTCCGCAAAACTAACCAACCCATCAAACATATCAGACACTTTACACTATTTCATACAGCCCTAGTCTTGCACCTCTGTAGAGAAAAAAAAGGGGTCATTCTCATATTTCTTCTTGGGGACAAGTGTGGTCATTAAATTTCACAACATTCAGTTGTCACCACTACTGTTCTTTTTGTTTATGGTCTTGTATTCATTGCTTGTATTACTTTCCTGGTTCCACTTATTGCGTTTTGCATCAGTTTATATAAATCTTTTCTTGCTTCTCTGTATAATTTAGTCATTGCTTCTTAGAGCACAGTAATATTTTATCATATTCATATGTGATGACTTGTATAGCTGTTTTCCAGTTGATGGGTTTCCGTGTGTTTTTTTTTCCCTCCAGTTCTTTGCTGCTACAAAAAGTGCTGCTATCCAAAAATATATTTGCTAATGTTTTTCTCACTCTAATTTTTAATATCTCTGGGGTTCTTCAAATACTTTCTCTGGAAGACTATATGACTTCTTGTTGGTTTTTACTAATCATTTCTATTTTCTTAAATTTACCAGACTAAGCATTTGGGAGGAGGTTTTACTGGTTAGACATTAAGAATAATTTCAGGATAATTTTTGGTGCTTTGGATTTCTCTAAAGTACTGTTTAGAGTTCAGTATGGAGGTGGCCAGGAGGAAAGGAATGTCTTTGAGTTGGAAAGACATTGTTTGTCCTGACAATTTCCCAATTTTCTCCTTCAGATCTCCACTCTTCTTTTCACCTGTCTCCTTTCACACACTTGAGTCACCCATTAATCTGGCTAGTCGGGCAGTCCCATTCAAGGTAACTACATATTTCTCAAGCAAATTATAGGTCTCTAGATTATAGAAATTTGTTGTCTGGGCACACACTCTGGCTCCTTCTTTCTCCTCCAAACATGTAATATTGATTTGTTGTTTAGCTTCTTAAAGAGCCTGTTCTCTCTTAAAAACAAAACAAAACAAAACAAAAAGCAACTAAAGAAACTAAAATATGGGAACAGTTGTTTCCTTTGTTTTGATGGCACATTAAGGTTGGTTGCAACACAGGGTTGGAAAACTGGGAAGCAGCTTTTATACTTTTATGTCCAGCTTTAAAAATAAATCTTCAGGCAAATGCTCTAGAGACATCTCTGCAAATGGCCTCTGATCTTCAGCTGAACTGTCAAGTGATGCTCCCCCATCATCCCCCCCCCTTTCTTTCCCTTTTAAAGATCAGTAGCTTTGCTGTCTTTTTTCAAAACAAAAAGAGCCAACATCCTTCTGGATGAGCAATTACTGATGGCTTCCATTGGGCTTTCTCATTTCTGTCTTAAAGAAAGAAACAGAGAAAAGTAGTAAAATCCCTTCTTCACTTTCTTAAGTTTTGATTGCATCTATCTGGGATTATAAAGAGATTAGAGAGCCCTATTAAATTCAGGAGAGTAATTCAGGTAATTTCACTCCTTGGATGATTTAATTTTTCTACTTTTTATGCCATGAAGTTGCAAAGTAGCCTCACTTACCAATAACAGACTTAAGAAGAGGTGTTTCCAAATGTTGAAATGATTATAACAAGTTAAAAAAATCCTAAAATTATAGAATTGTAAAGAATTTCCAGAGTTTTCAAGCAGGCTAGCATCTGTGGCTTAAGAAGTTGTAGATAGGAAAGAAAGAAAGAAAGAAAGAAAGAAAGAAAGAAAGAAAGAAAGAGAGGGAGGGAGGGAGGGAGGAAGGAAGGAAGGAAGGAAGGAAGGAAGGAAGGAAGGAAGGAAGGAAGGAATAGGGAGATAGGGAGAGAGGGAGGGAGAGAGAGAAAGAGAGAGAGAAAGAGAGAGAAATGAAGGAAGGATATAAGAAAGAGAAAGGAAGAATGACAACTATAATATCTGTGATGTGTTTAGAGATAAACATATATCTATGATGAATGATAGATGATAGTTGATTGATAGGTCAGTATATCTCCATAAAGAAATATATATATGTATATATATAGAGAGATAGATAGATGGATGT